>NW_028143527.1:0-76000 GCF_977018435.1 Lepisma saccharinum
GTGGTGCTGTACACATCACCTCCAAAATGGCCGAGATCATGAATGTGTGCTCCTACCTCCCCTAAATTTGCCTCATGCACGGTGCTATATGCGCGGGAAACTTTACATTTTACCTATTATTATTATTATTATTAAATATGTGAGATATCTATATGTTCTTTGTGGTATTAGTTATTTCTTCGTTATTTGACGTCGCTTTTTGTTGGTTCGATGTGGCTTACAGACTGGGTATTGTTTGTCTCTTTCAGTACGGAATAAACA
This sequence comes from Lepisma saccharinum, assembly GCF_977018435.1. NCBI lineage: Eukaryota > Metazoa > Arthropoda > Insecta > Zygentoma > Lepismatidae > Lepisma > Lepisma saccharinum. Next base: position 262 of record NW_028143527.1, read on the forward strand.
TAACTTGATTCGGAAAGCATTGGGTCGCCCACGTCGTCTTCGTGACCGCGTACGTGACTTCATATGCTTAGAAAACAAATTCAGGTTGTTTCCACTTGACCTTGGAAGGGGTGGACTATAATTGTGTTTAGGTTCCATAAAGAATGCAGCGTGCTGTAGAAAATAATTAAAATGTATATTCTTTCAATAGGTCGCCGCAGCACGGGATGAAAGGGAATGCTTCCACAAGTAGTGTTCAGCTTCAAGCCCTGCATTTCCCTCAGTAATAAACAGATAAGGAAAGAAAAAGGGGAAACTTCTGAAGATGCCCAACCTCCACCCACATACGTTCAGGGGTAGGTGTTTAGTGCCCTGGTGCCTTTAAAATAAACAATGGCGTCAGATCAGCGGAATTTCGGTTCCCCCGTTTTTCTCTTCCTCCTTATGTATTGACGGTTTCAATTATATGTATGTACGAGGCACTAAAGCTAAATCTAGTTAACGTGTCATGGATATAGTGGACCAAGATTGTTCCGGCGTTCTAGAAACGAGCTTGGTTGTAAGATCTTACTTGCTAGTAATTGAATTAAATGAATGGCATCTGCATTGTTAGTAATGAAAACAGCGGTAGCTCAGCTAGCGTCTGACTACCATGCGAGAGACCCGGGAGTTTTTCCACTTGTTCAAGCGGCTCTGGCGCCCGCCCAGCGTCGTATAAAGTGGGTACGTGGAGGATACTCTGGGAGATAAAGACGGCCCCACCTTCGGCCTCAGTGTAGTGCTAGTTCAGGTCGAGAGCCAAAGAGATCGAAGGTCTCTTTCACTAAAGTTAATATTTCAGCAATACCGGGTATTGGAGCAGTTTATTAAGAAAGAAATAAACTGCACAAATCAACTGAAAGACAAAGTTCTGAGTGATGATTTAGCTGTGCCCGGACCAAATTCCGTGTATGCGGTTTGTAACCTTATATAATAGTAAAATGCATATGCATGTGTGAACCTACAACAGATGCTGATATTTCAGATATTGTCTTTTTTATACTTGTTACCCAGCAAGCCTTGATGAGTTACTAAGAGTCTCATGTTCCCGACAAAAGGAGAAGCGAACTAACATTGTGACGACTGGTGTCCAACTGGAGGATGTTGCAACATCGCGCTACGACGCCAGGGGTTCCGGTTTCGAATCCCGGCCTGGGCATGGATGTTTTTGAGTGTCCATTCATCAATTTCATCATATCGTCACTTATCCCCATATTCGCAAATTAGACAAAAGTGGCACAAAAAGCGAAGTAAAATAAAGCAATTCAATCAATCTTCTAAAGTATTGAAGATCCAAGTCATATGGATGGAAAATTAGTGCTTTGTTAAGATTAGGTGCGAAGGCAGGCGACAACACCCTAAAGGATCATATACAAACCTGCAGGAAGAGCGATCTTACTTAAGTCTCCAATACGAACTTCTGGTGAGTTCATTATAAATAATGTGTCCGAGATAAAGAGTGGTGTCCCCAGAATTTTCGGAAGGGAGAGGGGTTATGAATACTATTTTTGGTGGTCAGTCCTCATTTTGCCATATCTGTCTGTCCTTGACGTTCTTTTTTTTTTAAGGAATTATTTGTCAAATGGGGTTATGATCCCACCAACCCTCCCTTGGGCACGTCACTGTAGACAAATGAGTAAGCATTTGATCATATTGGGAGACGAAACATTAGATGTGTTGGGAACTGTACATTAATTGTTTCTCGATCGGCTATATTCGAGAAAACTTCCTTTGTTTCGGCTTTGTTTTGTGCCGATATATGACAAGACTGAAGAAGCTGTGATAGACATCTTTGAACAGCCGCCTCTCGTGGAGGAGTGGTTATCACATCCTGCTACGAGGCTAGTACCGGGTTCAAATCCCGGCCTGGGCATGGATGTCTGTGAGTGTCCATTCATCAATTTCATAATATCATCACTCATCCCAATCTCCGCAAATTAGCCAAAAGTGGCACAAAAGGCGAAGTAAAATAAAGCAGATCAATGAATCAATCACAATTTTGAACACTTGCGAGTGCCTGAATATGGACAATTTGGTGGGTTTCGGCTTTTATAAGAGCTGCAAACATGGGAGGACAAGACACATTAGTGGTGTTCTGGTTCGAATCAGATAGAAATATTCGAGAACTGCCTGCGTTCAGTTCGCAGACCACAGTTTGAGTTGTCGAGTGGATTGACCATTTCGTGCATGTGTAACAGCTTCGTAATAACACTCACAGGTACCACGTATGTTTTGATGCCTGATGAGAAGAAATGGACAAACACACATACTCAGATGGTTCCGGGACACAATATTAATGCTTGGAAACAAAGGAGTCGTGTGGTAAAAAATCTTCCGATTTCGCGTTTTAATTAAAATGGCAGCCTTAAACAGAGGCGACGATTTAAGGGATAGTTGCCCCCAGTGACGTGCACTGAGGGGTAGCTAGTCTAGCAGAGATAGATCAATCAATCTCACATCTCGAATTATATTCAAATCACAATATTTATTGTCTTGTTAAAGCCACCACAGCTCATACGCAACACTTTCTTTTCCACGCGCTTCTCGTCCATCGGTGTTCTCCGCGGGCAAAGCTGGCTGGATACCCTAGCTCGCTCTTCTTCCGCCAGACCAGTTTTCAGGTAGAAACGGCCGGCCCAAGGAAAACGAAGATTTCTACCTCTACCTCTCTTGTCCCGTCGCCCCCCGCTGCAATGGTTGAAAACCCAGGCTTTCAGGTCCCCCAGTCTATCTCCTATAGGACAGATAGGGGATTGGTTTCTCATAGATTTTTTGTAAATCCTGTAAAGAACTCAGGGTAAAATTTTCTGCAGTACTTATGTTCTCTGTATTTACACAACTTTTTACATGTTGTACAATATGTGCGTATGTATAATATGGGATGTAGTTTTATTCTTTATGAAATGGGAACGTGTTATGTGCAGACAATGATGTTATGCTTTCTTTCTTTTTTCTTTTACAAGTATGGAATATATAATGATTAAATTACAAATATATGCTCAGGCTCTCTCTGACTCTCGTTTCAGTAGTGTTTTATTTAAATATACTACTCTTGGTCTCTAACAGTCATAAATACTGATTTATTTATTTGGGCAAGAGAACGCGTGTTCATATTGTTGTTGGTTTGGTTTATTTTACTTCGCTTTTCTGCCACATTTGGTTATCGCGAAAATGAGGATTGAGTGATAATATGGTGAAATTGGTTAAGGGACCTCATATGAACAATCCAGGCCAGGATACGAACCCGTGATGAGTGCGCATTCTTGTCCTATGTGTTGCAGTGAATAATGAAATAATTTGGAATAAAAAATGTATCTCAGAACTCAAAAAGTCAAATGAATATCATTGAAGAAACTACAAAAAAGTGTGTTGTGTTTTGTTACCTGTCACCAAATCAACCAAGCGTGGGGGAGTGGTTATCATAGCGCGCTACGACACCAGGATTTCCGTGTTCGAACCCCGACCCAGGCATGGGCGTTCCCTGTGCTCGTCCCTTCATCAATTTCATCGTATCTTCGCAATTAACCAAATGTGACAAAAAAGCGACGCTAAGTAACAAAAATGAAATCAAATCATCAATTTGGTTCATTTTACTTCGCTTTTCCGCCACCTTTGGTACAACAAAATAGATGAAGGAACACACACAAAGAACACAAATGGCCAATCCGAGATTCGAACCCAGGATCTCTGGCTTAGAGTCAAATCAAATAGTTTTTTACTTCCGAATGTGGGTGGGGGTTACGTGTACTTTTTTCTGGTACTCATTCATAATTTTGCAATCTTTTCCTGTTCTTGACATTCTTCTTTTTTGTAGGAATACTGGCCCTAAAGGGAGGAGGGGTGTGACCCACACCAACCATCCCCCCTTGAGCACGCCACTGACTGCTACCCCAAGTGTCGACGTCACCGCACGTCACTGGTTGCCCCCCATTTGTTTTACCTCCTCACTATGGCCTCCTAATGCCAAGTCTTGTCTACCAAGAGAAAGTAAATTTTCCTTGCACCGCCCCACCCCCAGGTTTTGGAACCCAATCGCCTTAAACATGCAATTCTGAAGTTCTATCTATACCTCTTAAAAATATGTTGTTAGTGTAAGACTGTTTGTTTGTATAAATCCAATTGTCTTTATGGGGCATTGTTGCTTTCCATTGTTATGCGGCAATAAAGAGGGCCCAAAATACAGATTCCGACTGTATTTTTACTTATTTCGGCCCGTAATATCTTGGTTAAACAACACTACCCATTTTGTTTTACTCGGCATGGCAGCTCACTATTAGCACTCACTGAAATAGCACATTACTTGGATATTGACGCTTTTAGTAGATATAACCCTTTAAATACTAAATTATTGCGAAATCCGCAACTTTAGAATTAGGCTTTTCTCAAAACAGCAAAAGGGAAGAGTAAAACTTGGTATGCCATATTGTTAAAAAAAATGGCGTCAAGTTGAATTTACGTGCTGCTGTGCTCGTCGGAAAATACTTGTAGATAATTGGAAAAAAACTTCTGAAAACCTGCCACACAGACGATACGAACATCGTAAGTATCTCAGGACATAGTGTAGTGATAAACAGGCGAAAATTAGGCATAACTTAAGGAAAAATCACAAAAATGCCAGGCTGTTGTAATTGCCACAAAGCAAAGCTGGAAATAGAAAAACTGCAACATGAACTATCAACAAGAAATGAGATCATCAAAATTCTCGAAGCAGACAAATTAGAACTGTTAAACCAGAAAAGAGAAGAGAAGATGGAACATGGTACATGGTCAGATGTGGTCAAATGAAACATAAACAAGAAGTCCGCGATAAACTTGTCCAACAAACACTATGCAGCCAATCACAGTGTATCAAATACAGTTTTGCATCCAAACTCGTTTGAAGTGCTAAACAATGCAGAAGTCAGCTCCATAACAACTGCATCGGCTCACACATCAAGTGCAAATGCTTTCCACGTACGTCAAGAGGGAATCGCCACATATTAATAAATTATGAAATTATATCTCAAACGTTTGCACATCGTTAGCACACGAAAGCACACTATTTATTTTAATAAGCACACAAATATTAATCAAGATATTAAGGAGTTTATTGTGGCGATTCTGGCTTGATATCAAGCCAGAATCGCCACAAATGAAAAAATTATTTTTGAGCAACCAAATTGTACTATCTTTTAGGCATTCGTTAGCACACGAAAGCACACTATTTATTTTAATAAGCACACAAATATTAATCAATATATTAAGGAGTTTAACGTGGCGATTCTGGCTTGATATCAAGCCAGAATCGCCACAAATCAAAAAATTATTTTTGAGCAACCAAATTGTACTATCTTTTAGGCATTCGTTAGCACACGAAAGCACACTATTTATTTTAATAAGCACACAAATATTAATCAATATATTAAGGAGTTTATTGTGGCGATTCTGGTTTGATATCAAGCCAGAATCGCCACAAATCAAAAAAATATTTTTGAGCAACCAAATTGTACTACCTTTTAGGCATTCGTTAGCACACGAAAGCACACTATTTATTTTAATAAGCACACAAATATTAACCAAGATATTAAGGAGTTTATTGTAGCGATTCTGGCTTGATATCAAGCCAGAATCGCCACAAATCAAAAAAATATTTTTGAGCAACCAAATTGTACTATCTTTTAGGCATTCGTTAGCACACGAAAGCACACTATTTATTTTAATAAGCACACAAATATTAATCAATATATTAAGGAGTTTAATGTGGCGATTCTGGCTTGATATCAAGCCAGAATCGCCACAAATCAAAAAAATATTTTTGAGCAACCAAATTGTACTATCTTTTAGGCATTCGTTAGCACACGAAAGCACACTATTTATTTTAATAAGCACACAAATATTAACCAAGATATTAAGGAGTTTATTGTAGCGATTCTGGCTTGATATCAAGCCAGAATCGACACAAATCAAAAAATTATTTTTGAGCAACCAAATTGTACTATCTTTTAGGCATTCGTTAGCACACGAAAGCACACTATTTATTTTAATAAGCACACAAATATTAATCAATATATTAAGGAGTTTAACGTGGCGATTCTTGCTTGATATCAAGCCAGAATCGCCACAAATCAAAAAAATATTTTTGAGCAACCAAATTGTACTATCTTTTAGGCATTCGTTAGCACACGAAAGCACACTATTTATTTTAATAAGCACACAAATATTAATCAAGATATTAAGGAGTTTATTGTGGCGATTCTGGCTTGATATCAAGCCAGAATCGCCACAAATCAAAAAATTATTTTTGAGCAACCAAATTGTACTATCTTTTAGGCATTCGTTAGCACACGAAAGCACACTATTTATTTTAATAAGCACACAAATATTAACCAAGATATTAAGGAGTTTATTGTAGCGATTCTGGCTTGATATCAAGCCAGAATCGACACAAATCAAAAAATTATTTTTGAGCAACCAAATTGTACTATCTTTTAGGCATTCGTTAGCACACGAAAGCACACTATTTATTTTAATAAGCACACAAATATTAATCAAGATATTAAGGAGTTTATTGTGGCGATTCTGGCTTCATATCAAGCCAGAATCGCCACAAATCAAAAAATTATTTTTGAGCAACCAAATTGTACTATCTTTTAGGCATTCGTTAGCACACGAAAGCACACTATTTATTTTAATAAGCACACAAATATTAATCAATATATTAAGGAGTTTAATGTGGCGATTCTGGCTTGATATCAAGCCAGAATCGCCACAAATCAAAAAAATATTTTTGAGCAACCAAATTGTACTTTCTTTTAGGCATTCGTTAGCACACGAAAGCACACTATTTATTTTAATAAGCACACAAATATTAATCAAGATATTAAGGAGTTTATTGTGGCGATTCTGGCTTGATATCAAGCCAGAATCGCCACAAATCAAAAAATTATTTTTGAGCAACCAAATTGTACTATCTTTTAGGCATTCGTTAGCACACGAAAGCACACTATTTATTTTAATAAGCACACAAACATTAATCAATATATTAAGGAGTTTAATGTGGCGATTCTGGCTTGATATCAAGCCAGAATCGCCACAAATCAAAAAATTATTTTTGAGCAACCAAATTGTACTATCTTTTAGGCATTCGTTAGCACACGAAAGCACACTATTTATTTTAATAAGCACGCAAATATTAACCAAGTTATTATGGAGTTTATTGTAGCGATTCTGGCTTGATATCAAGATAAAATCGCCACAAATCAAAAAATTATTTTTGAGCAACCAAATTGTACTATCTTTTAGGCATTCGTTAGCACACGAAAGCACACTATTTATTTTAATAAGCACACAAATATTAACCAAGATATTAAGGAGTTCTGGCCAGAATCGCCACAAATCAAAAAAATATTTTTGAGCAACGAAATTGTACTATCTTTTTGGCATTTTCTTCGTAGGAAGTGTACATACGAATTATGTGCCTTTGATAATTATATATATATATATATATATATATATATATATATATATGTATGTGTGTGTGTGTGTGTGTGTGTGTGTGTGTGTGTGTACAAATGCATTCTAAGTTTGTTAAGATAGTCTGCAATATAAAATTTGTGGAACGGTTAGGATGATGTGTTGTTTGTGTCTTCTATAACTTTGTTATCCACTGCGTTATATTTTTACCCATTTGTCTTGGCCAATCCAGCGCGATAAGAAACGAAGCAGCCTGTATGTAGAACGAGTTGCGTGTAGTACTTCCTCCCGCCAGGCTGTAATTCTCGGCTCCACCGCTGTTGTCTGGTTGGTTTACTGCGTATACCCCGCTCCCCACTTCCCTTGCCAGCATGTAGAGCACCCGCCGTAAGAGTAAACAAGAGCTTGTCAAGCAGCACACTTTTATTTATTTCTTCTCTCATTCCTGAACCATGTCCAACCCCCCCACCCCCGTTCTTTGTTCCCTACCAAATTGTTGTAACTCGCCTTACACTACTTCCTTGCTATTCCTTTGTGCGACAGACGATACCATTCTTTTCTATATCCATTATGTGTCACTATTTGATTTTGTACTGATGCGTCCATCCATCTTACCGAATCCCACACCCCCCACTAGATATCATTTTTTTCTATTTTATCATATTATTTCTAGTGCCCAAATGTGTACGTGTTCCTCTTTTGTTTGCAGCACTTGCTTCTTAACGCAGTGATAGCCTATCGTTACGTTGTAGCTCATTTTTGCTTGCACTGTGTGTGTGTGTGTGTGTAAAGCCGGCTTTTTTGAATGGACTGGTTTTTTTTTCGATAAAAAGCTGGCTTGAAATTTTGCAAAGATTACCAATTGTGGCTAACCTATTTCACTTGCAGTGTTAGAAGAATTTAGAGGTTCGTAATGTCATATTTTGAAATTAGCTAAATAATTTTACATGGTGTAGCAACGAAGAGACACATACTTGCCATTTCTTCTACAAAGTGTCCAAAAAGTCAAGGAACCAAGACTTTGAACGTACGTTACTTTTGTAGAAATAGTTATTGAGACATGAATCTTCTACTAGGTATTAACTTTGTCCATGTGGATATTTTTAAAACTTTAAACTAGAAAATTGTGCTGTTCATGAACATTCAGTATGGTGAAAAGTTACTAAGGTTTAAAAAAAATGTACGAAGTGAAAACGAGCATGGATGAATTACAACTATGGAGTCGCTTGCAAGAAGTTTTCAATATGTACCGTTGGTCTCTCCACAAATCAAAAAATTATTTTTGAGCAACCAAATTGTACACCCTTCGAACCCCCCCCCCCCTGGCGGCGCCCCCTGTAACCAAGGATTAAAATATTAATGGTTATATCACAGACACAGCAGTATACACAAGGGCGGCAACCGTCGATTTGACAGAAGTACTGGGATGTTAATGACATTGGTTTGCAGACGGCTCTGTACAGTGGGCACGAGCTACAAATCCTTTTGGGGTCATTGTTTCTGTTCCGTAGGCGTCAGGCCACTCAGTCGTACTTTATTGTTTGCAAGTCCAAGGGAAAACAGAAAAGAAAAGATTCATTCGCCACTGCTATATCTATGACCGACTGCCGGAAGTAGGGAAGAAAAGGCACCGAATGTGTTTTCCAGAGGGCGTACCGCAATTTCGTCCGGTGTCCTGGTGGGCCACTCAGACCCTGCTGCATACCACTTGTTTTCCAACCTCTCGGTTGCATCTTTACCATTCGCACCCACACCCACCCAAAACTCTCAACCCCTTCCTGAAGATCCTATTGTGAGACTGGTCTCCCAAGAGAAATGTTTTATGACAGGGAATTGAGATGTTTGCGACAAAAATTGAACCAGTGCCGCTTTCGTTTGTCGGTCTTTTTGCGCCAGATTTTGTTTTGGGTTAAACTTTGTGCTGGTGTTTTGATCAGACTGCCTTGTTATTTGAGAAGACTTTCTCTCCCAAGGAAACTCTTACTACAATGATAGAGTTTGATATATTTATTACTTCACGTGGTAACCGACGGTTGAATAGGCACTGCACGTGGCGCCAAGTTGTATGGCCCCGTTGGCTGGTGATTTTCGGATTGCTTATTGAAATCCTCTCTCCCACCGTTAGTCAGGTGGCTTGTTTTCGGGAAGGCAGACTGACGGCTCAGATAATCTGGACCGCGAAGCAGTGACGGGGTGAAGAGAGGGCGCGGCTGGGAAGCCGCCACTAAGTTCCCAACCTTACAAATTTAAGAGATATTAATAAATATTCAGAAAAAATGCTAATGCTTCAATAAAAATATATTATTGTCTTGTCTCGGTGTATATTTTCCTTAGGAATATTGTCGATACTAGAAAGACTCAGAAATGTTCATCCTATAAGGAGTTTTGCTGTTTCTGGATTTACATTTACCGGCTAAGATTGCGAAAATCGGAGCAACGTATGGTGACCAGATAATAACTAATCATACATATTATGAAAAAAATATTTACTTCAGAAAGCGAGAGCTTCTCTAATGACATCTTCTTTTCGATATTCATTTTGCACAAGTTCCTTTATTTTTACAATTTTTAGTTATATTGGGTGAATTTTTAGTTTCATCTTGTGTATAATTCACGTTTTTATGCGAGGAAAGTTTAATGCATAACGAAAAAAAGTTCTTTAAAACTTTTCTCATACAAAAATTATTAAATACAAAGATTCATATACATGTATCAATTTGGAACACCCCTTTCAGCCAAGTAATAGGAAATTCACCAACCCTCAACGAAGAAGCAGTAACCTTCTCAGTTAAGAACTCATAACACTATTATATCAAGATCATTTATTACAATTATGAAGAAAACTAAAGAGTGTTTCTTCACTATTGTCTGTGTTTACGATACATCCTGTCGACTAATTCCATATCAAATCACACAGAAGAATTTCAAAATGCAACCCACAGATTCATATTTTAATTAAACTTGGTGTATTTGTTAATTTTAACAAGGTATGAACACGTGCAAAATTTTTCTCCTCTACACCTCATAGTTACTGAGAGACAGGAGGCTAAAGTTTCAGAATTTTGCACGCAACGGTCATGCCGAAGCCATGGTAGTGGCCTGCAGTGCTTAACATAAAAAGTAATATCTCAGACTCAAATCTATATATCACTTTGATTTGTTTTTCTAAATTTCATAGATATTGGTATATTCACAGGTATATTCCATTTAAAAAGTTGTCACCAACATTCCTTTGCACTCAGAGTCAGAAAAATTATTGTATTGTAAATAATGTTGAGTTTTTTGTATCAATGTCTGACTTTACTAAGATTGCATTATCACTAAAAGACACTGCAGTTATCATGACAATTTTTTTTTCAAATTGATGCTTGAAGTATATTTCAAAAGGCTATAAAATAAAATTAGTGGCTTTCTGACTGCTTCTATTAACAAATCTTCATTCAAACAAATTCGATGTATATTCCATGCTAAATCCTAAAAAAAAATGAACTTTTCAACCCTACCATTTCAGATTTTCATGACATTTGGTAGGATGTTAGAAGGCATGGAGTAACTTACATATGTAAAATTTTAGCCTTCAGTGATACACGGTATTCATTGCCAACCTTATAACTAGGGAGCGGAAGTTGATGACCTAAAAAATATAGGTATATGACCTATAGAATGTCCTAAAAAATGGGGAAAATGACGTAAAATATGCAAAAAATGACCATTAAATTTGTTAGTTTTGGGTTAAAAATTTAAATGAAAAGGAAATTAAACAAAATGCAATCGCCTTATCTGATCTTAAATTTGAGTTTGCCCCAGACGGACACCTGGTGATTTCCCCGGACACAACAAAGACTGTCACCAGTTCAGCATTTCTTTTCCTAGTAAATTGCAATCCTGCGAGATATATATTTCACCTTGGTGAATAAACTCAAGAATATTACCAAAACGAAAGACGTGACAAAATATGACGAAACAATACACCGAATATTGCGAAAAATGACGGGAAAATGCCGAAAATCGGGGAAAATGACCTAAAACCTAAAAATTGGCAAAAAATGCACTTTAAAATTACCTTTTTTTGGGTTCTAGACGAATTGTAATATTGTGTATATTTAATGGGCATCGTGTCCGAGATGTCAGAAAAAAGATGCCATTTCATCAACTTCCGCACCCTACTTATAACGAAGGACGTATTTAGGGGAAGGGGTCCAGGGAGTCCGGACCCCCCCCCCCCCCGAAAGATTTATCAAGTACTAAAATTAAATAATGGAAAATAAATTTGTTTAGCCTTTGTTGTATAATTTCTGTTAACTTATTGGAAGACGAGGATTATATTGGTATCATACGGCTTTGATGGACAGGAAGGACGTATTTAGGTGGTCTGGATCCCTCCCCCTCGAAAGACGTATTAAGTAAGAAAATTAATTAATGAAAATATACTCCTTTAGCATTTTCTGTATAATTTCCTCCTTAACTTATTGGAAGACAAGGATTATATTGGGATCATACGGTTTTGAGGGACAGGAAGGACGTATTTAGGTGGGGTTCAGAGGTTCGGACCCCCCGAAAGACTTACCAAGTACTATAATTAAGTAATGAAAATATTAGCATTTGTTGCATAATCGATGGTTATTAATATCCTCAACTTTTTTTAATCAGGAATTTACTTTCTCCAATTACATGTGACATCATTTTTATTATTCGATAAATATTCAATTATTCATTCATTTCACATTAATTGCATTGCCAGAGCACTTGTTTTATGTAAATTATTCCGATCTTAACTAAAGGTAAGGTACGTAATGAATATTCGCTGTTATATCTACATTTTTTTAGCTATAGTCTTCATAAAAAATATCTTTATATGAATATATTAATTTTTTACTTCAAGGTCGCATGATGTGACCTTTGACATTGCATATATAAACATATGTATGTTCAATTTTGTGGGGAATAAAGTATGTTACACAGTTAAATGCAATCTCTGTTTGGTGTAAGTTTCATTTTGGGATGACTTTGGAAATAAAAATAATCTGACAGTAGTCTGCCTCATTCAATGAAACACCTTATATACCAGTCAATGAAGGGGAAAAAAACATCGAAGTATCGGAATACTCCCGCAACAGTTTAATTTTGGATAACTTACGGCAAACCCATTGACATTTTAAATAATCAAACATAACTTTTTTATAGTTCATCGAATGGGAATCACGACCAAAAAAATGTCTGTTTATGATCATGAGTTACAGGGTTATACGAGGAACCCCATTTCGTAGGTCAGGAACTGAGGTTTCAGAGGGGAAGAAGCATCTGGGAGATGGATGGGGGACTTGTAAGATATTGCACTTCTCCTAGTGTTCTAACAACATACCAAATTTCAGCCTTTCACAGAATTAATCCTGACATTTGATACTTTCCCCCTTCATTGACGGGTATATAAGGTGTGAAATATTGTGATCTTCTTCCACACATGTTCATATACGCCAATTGCCCTAATGATTTGGTCTTGAAACTTTGGTTCTTGCTCTGGAAAACCTGGAGTGTCCGGGAATTTTGTTTTTACAAAAGTTTCGACACCATCATTACTGATAAGAAGAAGTGGAGATACGTTGATCTGACTCAGGGTGGAGCTGAATGGGTTCCTCTGGTTCTCCCACAATGCTTACTATAAGTGAAGTGTGCAAGCAGTCTCAGTTAATTACTCAAGGTGGTACCGATGCAAATAGTAGCTATAATGAATATGTCAAGTCAGAATAAAAGCTACTTGATTTACTTTTGGGAATTATTATACCCATATTAAATGTCAATGTAATTAACAATTAAAACAACATAAACAAAATTAACATACTTCTCATAATTTACAGTACACTGTTTGTTATCCTCAACCCGGGTGAATAAAAATAATGATTTTTATTTTAAAAGAAGTAATTTTTTGATGTTTCTTTATATAAATCGATTTTTAAAGGAAAAAGACACACTAATAATTGGTTGTATGATTTTTTGGTAAACGGCCATGTTTCAACCATTTGAATATAGAATAATATTTAAAAGATATATGTAAATATAAGTTTTTCTGTTTCTGATACTGTGTATATGAACCTACTATGGAAGTGTTTGTTGAGCGTGTTAATGAAAATATAATAATTTCAGTAACTATTTTTCCAGTGTAGCTGAAATTTGGCAATTTTTTAAATATAGTTTGAAAAATATAAGCTGCCATGATTATTTACAGCTTAACGATAATTACACTATTTACGGTTTTACATGATTAGTATTTTATATATTATTCTGCACAGAATTTTTTCTACATTTGCCTACTATTGAAACTAAATCAAGACAAATTTTAGTGTCTTTACAGTTTGCTTACAACATTACCTTTCATATGATCTTCACCCCATCAGTACACATATTTTGTATCCTTTGTTTTCCTTTCTTAGACTTTAATAAACACAATTCAATGATATCGAGATTATAGTACTTTTATCAAAAGGGATTCTCATATCTACAATTCCTTATGTAGATTATTATCTAAATTATTTTCTTAGAGTGGTTTAAATCAGTGATTTAAATAAAAAAAACTCAACCTGATTTAAATCAAACCACCTTGCAATCAACATATTGTCAGAGCCGAGGAACTCAGTTGGCCAAAATCATCCTCCCGAATTCCATTTTCTATACGATGCTCTTTAATTGCACACCATGCTGAAGACCCAGGTTCGAGTCCCTGGGATTTATCCAGACATTTTCCTATTTCAGCGCTGCTCTGAGGCCCGTCGGAGTACAACTGGGTGCCTGGAGGTAAAGGCGGCCGGACGTGTTGCTGATCCCATCATCCCAACTTTGGCCGAGATCACGAATATGCTTAGCTCTATACCTCTACGTTTACACCACCCCATATGCCTTTATGGCATATGTGCACAAGCACAGGGATACCTTTACCTGTACCTGTGTGCCAGATTAACTTAATATGGCACGTAATTGACCTTTATTTAGTACTGTTAAACCTTTGAAAAAAAATAACTTGGTTTATAAAGCCCCCCTTTTGCCACTTCACTTATAAACTCCGTACCAGCTAACTTTAGACCAGGCGAACGAGAACAAGTCCCTACGGAAGTAGTGACGCGAGACGGCTCCACAAACGAACAGTGAGAGAAACGAGATTGTGTAATCCTCCTCCTTACTGTCAGCGTTGCAAACTTTTGAAAACGATAATACTGAACGCACATTGCAAACGGATTTTATTTTTGTCTCCAGGTCCGTACGATTGATTTAAGAATTTCTTAGGCAAATATTAGGGATAAAACTGCAAGAGCAAATTTTGACAAGCCGTGCATTTAGCATACGGACAAAGGTCCGGACCGTACGTCCGTACATGACATGACATTTCCGTACATGTACCGTACGGCTAGCAACGCTGAGCTTTCACAACTCCATTTTCCTCCTCCTACTCTGCCGATATGCGCGGCCCTGTTTTACGGTTAACAGGGACAGCGTATAGAACTTGTGAATAAGATGACCCTCAAGGAGATGGGCACCCTTGTGTTGAGTTGTGTTCCATTCCATTTCAAAAATATACTTCAATGAATTAACGTTCAATTATAAGCATATCTCCCATATAGGTAAAAAAGATAGTGCGTACGAGGTATACATTAATAGAAAACGAAGTTTGCGGGGAACTATTAGCAGACATTTATTACCTTACTAGCTGATTGCCCGGCGTTACCTGGGTATTTATTTATCCCAATCTTCTATTAGACAGGAAAATTATGAATTCGTCCCTACCGAGACAAAAAGGCGTATCTCAGTTTTCTTGATTTTTCAGGAGAGCATTGTAAAGTTTGTGATCATACATTATCATTGAATATACTTTTGTTTTCAGGGGTATTGAAATGTCTCGAAGCATACAGATAGCTAAAGGGCCGTGCTTTTTGGTGAATGTGTTTGCATTTTTGCAAATCAGTAATAATGGCTTTTTCGGCCGTTTGAAACAGAGACGCCCATTTGTCTTGTGAGAAAAACATGTTCCAGTGGAGATATTTTGAGTTACGCCAGAGATCCGCTTTTTTGCCTCGTAACGGGAGATCACACAAAGTATGCCATGAAGTGGGGAATAAGTGAGTTACGCCCATCTTGATGATGAAGAGTACAGAAAGTCTTCCTTCGTATGATAATGTTATGCGGAAGTTTGGTAATTAAGTGAAACAGGCCGTTCAGATTATATAGCTTTCTATTTAGACTTAATGCTTACAAAACAGTTTTAAAAGAAGATATAATGGAAGTAGCAACATGGTAAACTGTTTAATGGTAGGTAAATAAAAATAAACATTTTGCAGTATCAGAAAAATAAGTAAAGAAATCTGGAAATACACCAAAGCACATTAAATACAAAAAAGCATTGCAAAGGCATGAATGTATACATAAGACTTACTTACAATATGCAGTTAGCTAAGCCTTGCGTCAGGTTAAGTTTCCAGCAGGTTTTCGCATATGTAGATCCAAACGTGCGCGCAGAATATAGTTCCGCTGAGAAGGGTTCCAGTCTGACACAACTGCACGCTTGCAACAAAACAGTTATTTAATGTGTAATATACAGACAAAATGATACATCCATTAGCAGGTATGTACTTGATCGGTTGCAATCACTGATCAGACGAACTTGAATCCGCAGATTCGCCAACTGGGCAGTCGGTTGCGCTGAAGGAAGACAAAAGCTCAAGAACGAATCGACTGAGACTGAATACGTTGCAAAGCGCGTGGAATTCGTGATATCAGTGTTGCACATCCCACTATTTTTACCCTATTTTTATCGTGATTCATTGCTATTCGAGCTGTACAGCGAGAATGGCTGAATCGAGGTCTCCTGTTCAGTGTCTTTTGGCTTTGCCCAAGTGTTATTTTGAACATCATTCGAAGGAGAAAGCTCTTCAAAGTTAAACAAGTTGTTTTAAATACATATTCCTCCTTACGGCAACAAGACCAAAATAAAACAGGTCGTGAGGTGATTTGCCGTCAATGAGCGCACGAACTGTCTTGGATGTTGAATGATTTGCGGTTGAGTTTAGGAGTAGAAAACGATTGTTTGTTGTTTGACGACAAAAGAATCTCCCCGGTATTAAAAGATATCGCTGTGAGAGAAAAAACAAACAAACAAAAAAAACGTTAATTATTTGGACGAGGCATGCGTCAACGTGGGTCGTACATTGATTCAACCGCAGGAGTGTGCTAAACCACCGCCAGGGCTGAAGCAACGAACGACGGGGGATGGGGAGGCTTATTGTTTCGCGCACTGGCGGCAATGAAGGCTTTGTTGAATACGCGTGTTTACTGTTCCGTGCAAAGAAAAGGAAGGGACCTTATCACCAAGAAATGGAGAGACCAACATTTGGCTCCTTTTTTAATGAAGTGATTCATAAATTGAAACCAAACAGAGAAATAGTAGCAGACAATTCACTACATTGTATATATCACCAATAACAAATCATGTTTTTTTGGTAGTGTAAACTTGACGGGCGTGTATCTTATATTTAGTAACGTATGTATTGCGAACGAAGCAATCAAGATTTTCATAAATTTATTTATTTCTAAACGAGAAACAATAACGTTACTCATTAAATTCAAGAGGGGCCTGTCGTTTACTGTTACCTTTGTTTTTTTCTGTTGTGCGTGCTCGACACATACACACATGCCCTCATGTTTCGAAGATATTTCGCGATTTGTATTAAGTAGGGACACATTTATTACATAATCTATGCGCAGAAAGTACTTTAAAATTGTATGATTCAGGAGACAAGAGAAGCAAAAATGCATTCCGCTTGATATACATGTACGGGTTTTGATATGTTAAGGGGTTGGCAATACTGCCGATTCTCTCATTGTCTGCGATACGAAGAGCTCGGTGGTTCAGGCAAGACTGGCACGGATGGTTCTGAGCTCCGTTCGCGCGCGGATTAATACATAAAACCTGCTGCAAACTTAACCTGACGCGGAGCTTAGTGCGTAATATTCCATTGTGGGAAGTATTGTACTATAGATCGCATACCCGCCCGACCCTGTGGCCGAGTGGTTAGCACATCGCGCTGCGACGCCAAGGGTCCCGGTTCGAATCCCGGTCGGGCTTGGTTGTTTGTGAATGTCCATTCATCAATTTCATCATTTCATCACTCATCCCCATCTTCGCAACCTAGCCAAGAAGCACAAAACGCGAAGTAAAATAAACTAAATCAATCAAGCAATCAATCGCATACCCATTAACTAAAAAATACTGGACACTTACAGTGACAATAAACCTGAAGTACATAATACAATAATGGAACATGATTGGTATTGCCATAACGATATTCATATAAAGGTAAACATGCAGAATTATATGGACTTCTGTCGCAAATACTATGAAGTGACATACTCACAAACTGTCAGAACATCATATTTTGACCCTTAGATACAAATAGTCAAATCAAAGAAACTATTGCAAAGCAAGGTTCTCTTTTTTTCAATGCGGCAAGGATTAAAAAAAAAATCTAACATAATCCGTTACTCTAACTACAGGTAAGGGACAAAGGGACATCAAATCATCATATTTGTCCTTTGAAATCTTAGGAGGTTCTGATTACAATTTACATGGTAGTTGTAATTGAGTTTAGCTTGCAGTCGTTCCCACCAGATGACTGGTTTTGAAGAAGACTTTTTCCTTATCAGTCTTTTGCACAATCACCTCTCGCATTGTAGTCCAATCAACAGAATCTCCCTGATCATCTTTTCTGATGGATATTAGGCTATGTGAAGATCACGTGCCATGGTCTTGTAATCCAGGAAGTAAGAAGTCAGGAGGGTGTGCACAATATATGGTTACTTTCTCCTCGCGGTGTTCAAGTTCAGAAGATTCAACAAATGCCTGTCTGCTGCTTTAAAGGGTCATTTGATTAGTTAGCACTCACCACGTGATCATACGCCACATGTAGACCGAATCAGAACGTAGTGCAAACGGTGCAGACACCAAATGCACTACTTGACACCAAATCAACGAAGTAGACGACTCGGTGTTGCACCGTGTAACCAACTAGACGCTTCGGTGCAAAGAGAGTCAAAAAGTGCAGCCAACTAGACGGGGCTAATGTACGATGGATAAAGAGTGCATGGAAGCCAGACAAACCACAGGGCACATTCCGTAAAATACCTAAATATCGGTAAAACAAAAACAACAAGCATTTTTAAGACTAATTTCCTTTTGAATAACGAACCTTATTTATTATCGCGCTATACAGTGAGCAAAATGTAATAAATAACATTTTGTGATGTCTCCCACATTTACATTTTGTGTCTGATATCCTGCTTTTACAGGACTGGGCGAGACATCTCGTCTCGTTTTCGAGACAAGACGAGAAGAGACACGAGAAGGGGGAAACGAAAATTTTCGAGACTAGACACCATAAGGGGCAAACTAATAGTTTAGATACGAGTTGTCATTTTCACGAAACGACACGAAACACACGAAAGTCCAGTCTCGTAGGCAACACTAATGTTGGTTTTCATTTGAAGGAACGCAATTTTATTTTTTTATTTTTTTTATCAATTTACTTAAAGTATCAGATACAGTACTGAAAGACCATTTGATACTGAAACTGTAGCAACAAGAAAAAATGAAAATAACAACAACAAAACAAGACAATTCCAGAGGGCAGACGAAAAAAAATGTTAATTATACATTCTTAGCGATTGTCAGAAACTGTGTTCTGACAAGAAAATATCGGTATTTACAGACAGGTTATTAGATTACATTAGATTAGATTTATTTTCTTTTTGTGCGAGCCATACGCAGTACGCACTACATATTTTTGATTTTTCTACACTATTTTGTTGCATCTAGTTTTCGTTTAAGCTGTCTCTTACTTTGTCCCCTATATACACATTCTTCCCCTCCCTCGGCAGTTCTTCTTCCAGTCTTTCTCCTCACTTCTCTTTTCCTGCACTCTCACCAAAACACGAATACATTTTGCTTTACACACACTTACACTATAAAGATGGCTCGTCTGGAGCATGATAACTCATTTCGTTGCCTTCTCTAATAGCTTTCCCCCGCCGTTCTCTTACTTCTCCCAGGTATTTCCACACTTGTTGCCCCGCTTCCTTTATCTTTATTCTGTCGTCTACCACTTCTATCATCTCCCTGCCTGTTAACTTTGTCATCCATTTGTCCCTTAGGTCATGTGTAGAAGGGCAGTTCAGTAGGATATGCTTGTCCGTCTCCTCCCCATCGCACAAAGGACATATCGTTTCCCCTGCTTCGTTTATCTTTCTTAGTTGTTTCCATCCCCCTAATCTGAACCATGCCAGCGCGCCTCTTTCATTTTTTCCCACCACCTGGATATATTTCGCTTTCCCCCATTCTCTTACTCTTAGCTGTTTCCTGATTGAGGTCTTTGTTTGGCAGTCTGCTATTATTTCTTGTCTGTCTATGTCGAGTAACCTGCCCCTGATTTGATTTTCTGTTGTTTCTTCCTCCCTCTTCCCATATCCAACCCATTTCCCAGAGAGCCTTGTAGCGGGAATGTGAAAGAGCTTTACGTTGCGGGTTGGCCGTGAGGGTACTCGTAGATGAAATTGGTTGACTAGGAATTCCGTTTTAATTTTGTCATTAATGATTTTATGCAAAAATGTCATGTCTGCTAGTTGGTTACGAGTGTGTGGTGACTGAATATTCAAAATATACATAATGTCTGTTTTATGGAGGTGTCTGACAGAAGGTATTCTATGGCGAGAAGTGGTGAGGAAAAAGCTGAGGACAGAATCAACCCTGCAAATATTAGTTTTTGTTACTTTTTCACCAAGAATAAACCTTAACGTAGCCCTCTTTTCAACACTTTGATAACTTTTAACACGTAATTACCAAGTACACAAGCACGATTGGTTATAATGAATGTTGATATCTGTTTGTTTATTACATTAGATGCTTTCACTACAAAATGCCATTGTTCAAAGTAATGTGGGCGGTAAACGTTTTGGTGAAAGTGTTTTCGGACAAGAAGGTTTTGGGTTCTTGTAACCAAATCTGCCATTCTAGAACATTAATTTATTCCAATCATATTTTTGGTACAAGTAGAATGATAAAATAGCTCTGTCTGTGTTAGAGAACTGTCCTCGATAAGTTCTTTGAATGTGCAGTTTAAGAAAACATTGACAACTACTAAAAAAAAGTGCCGGCTTTACTTTTCCACATTATACGTGCATGCATACACATGCACACACCCACACACATATTTATTCACACACACACACATACACACACAATCTAAATCGTTGCGTGTTTCTTTCGAGGATAACGAAAGACGAAATGATGAAATAAATATACGTATATTTTAACTTTACCGAGAAAGGATATGGATAACATGTAGAGTAGACGATTAACATTGATTATTTCTCAATACAAGAGCTCTAGTGCTGTTTACACTGTCCTCCTCTAAGTTGGAGAAGGGAATATTTTCACCATCTCATGTTTTACTTCTGGTTTACGAGCATGGTAAGCGTTATCCGAAAACAGAGCTGTGGTTGGTTGATGAAGTTTACTGGAAGTTTACAATACAATGGTGTCTTACGAGCTAACCCAGCCTCAAATCAGTGGATACTTGTGGACAAACTGTAGAGGTAAAGGCGACTGGGGAGTAAGTAAGTAAGTAAGTATTTATTGCTCATCTCATGTGCGAGCCATCGGCTGTGCGCACTACATCTATTTGTATTTCACAATTATGATTTTTCTTACAGACTACACTTTCCATTACATTCCGTATAGGTGTTAAATAGCAGTTCTGGTTGTTTTAACTGTTCTCACTTAAGCTAACACTTATTCCTCTTCCTTATCCCGTGTCTGTGCAACACTTCTTTTCCCCCAAACTGTTTGTAAATATACCCCCACTTTTTCCAATAGTTCCATGTTCCTTTGCACTATGATTGATTTGAACACAGTTTCCAAGCTGATGTTGCGTAGCTTCTCCTCCTGCAGAACGCGCGTGTCCTGACATAAGAATAAATGTTCTGTCCCATCATCACCATTGCATAATACGCATTTATATAACCCTTCCTCATTTTTTACTGTGTTGTGTCTCCATCCCCCTAGCCTCATCCATGCCAACCCCTTTCTTGCCACCATGCTCACCTTCTTGATGTACGCTACTTGTCCCCATTCCCGCGGTCCCCTTCTTTGGAGTTCGAGCGATCTCTTGGTTTCACATTCCGCTATTATTTCCTGCCTATCTATATCCTCTAATCTTTGTTTCACTAATTGCAATGTCCCCTGGTCGACGTGTTCCCCCTCCGAGATCCATCCCAATCCAATTTCGTATAGTTTACCTCTGATCTCTTTCGCCCATGTTCCCATTTCCTCCCCTTGCACCTGTTGCCTCAGCGCTTGCCCTTTTACCGAGTTCTCCCTTCTCGATATTAATGTCGCCCAGTATTTAACCCTTCTCAACATACCCCACGTTTTCTCCCTTACCAATCCAAGTTCCCGAGTAGTGATGATCACAGTATCTACATTGTGGTCGAGATCGAAATTGTGCAGAGTACTAGCTGAGCGTAGTTGCCTTAATAGAAGTTATTACTTTGTTCATTCTGTGTACAATAAACTGACATACAAACTTTTGAAATGTCTTAAGCAAACATGTAGCTTTCCTATATTGACATTCTAAAATACCTTGCATTTCTCCCATGTTACTAAAGTTCCGATTAGGAGGAGAGTCTCGGTCTCGTCATGACTGTATCGTGCGCTCGCTGTCTATTTGTCGTTTCTGTTATATCTTGTCTAGACGGTCTGAACTCAACCTTCCCTAGGTCTCCAACCAATAACCCAGGTCCCGTATCGGAATTCCAGACGACACGATAATTTGGATATAATCGCCTTGCATGGTGTTTCAACTTCAGATGAAGAAACTTTAAGGTGAGGTAGAATTGTAATATATTTCATCTGCGGCTTGTGTGGATAAAAGAGAAAAAAAGTTTCGCAAGAGAAGAATATAGGTAAGTACAATTCTTTCTTTCATCACTATGTTGTTGAATTGGAATGTTGTTGTAAGTCCACTTTATGCACATTAAGGCTTATCTAGACTGGACCTACAGTTTAAAGTGGAATCCAAACCTCTATGTGCCTCCACTGACTATCGAACCCGGGATCCTTGATTACAATGCGACGACGCTACCACTGCGCCATCAGAGAGGCATCACTATGTTGTTGTTGTTGCTATGTACTAGGAAAGTGAAATATACAATAATGATCACATCATTTAATTTTATGTGATTGTTACTTTCCCTCCATGATCCTAATTTTTGTTAATTTATGTTGCTTTTGGACTTAATGATGATCGCTGATGATTTGATGAAACGAACACTCATGCCCCCACTGGGACTCGAATCTCGAAACTTCGGTGGCGCAATGGAAAGTCGGCCAGTTAACGCGCTCAGCCACTGACCAGACTAGCTTAGTATATATATAGATAGATGTTCACTGGAAAATACTAAGCATAAATTAATCACTTGAATGCAATTATTTTGCTGTTCCATTGCTACACCTCAAACACCCCCACCTAAAAATCCGCGGCATCCTTGTTGATTCCCCAAGGTCAAGTTTAAGGGACTGAAAGGATTCTTTCTACAAATAATTGCGATCTCTCCTTCACTGGTCAAGGGAAAGCTACAATATGACAAAATGCAGTTTTATTGTTTTACAGCTTGTTTACTACAGTTCAAAGACTTTGGGTTGAACACCGACGACATGGGTTTTCTCTGCACAAGCAAGGCAATAAAAATGGATTCCCGAGGAATAACACATCCAAGACGAACCTTCAGACTCTGCCCATCAAAGGGTTGCTTTCACATATCCCCCGTTTCGGCATCATCTTTAGTAGGTCAGGGCCTTACTTTCCCGCCGCACTTAAGGGTGGCAAATCAAAAATGATTTCCCTGAGAAGGGGAAAGGGGTCATCCCCTTTGTAGGTTATTCTTGGATGTTTTAGCACGGAGGTTGTCTTCTTATTCAGATAACAAGACCCCCGCCCCCTTCCACGTGACTCCGAATCCTACAAAAACCCACTTGCATCCGTATTCGCACATTAGTGCAAATTCGTAAAGTGTTTTGGACTGAGCGGAGAAGAGTGTTCGAACTAAGAGAATTCAAGACGACGTTCCTAACTTTCATCCGCAATCTCTTATGTGCCACCAAGCTACCTTTTCCTAAGGTAAGTCACCTTCATAACCATTTAACTCTTTATTTGATATGACATCTTCGCATTCGTATGTGGGAGTGATAAGTGATCGATTCACGATCTCGCCTCCGTATTGCCACATGGTTATGCTTTCGAGTGTCGGACAAGCCATAATGTGTTAGATTCCATTTGTTTGAGCGACAAATCGCCATTCATCCTCTTCGTATTTTTTTATAACTGAGTGTCGCTTTTCGTCCAAATGTGTCTAATAGTAACGATGAGGTTCAACGACCAATATGAGGAAACTCGCAAATAAACACTGATTACCTTTGGAGGTCAAATCGTTAATCGATCACTGCTTGCTCTCGGCTACCGGAAGGTGTTATCACGTTTGTTTGTGTGACTTAATGCTTTGTCAATTTCATGCAAAGTTAGGGTAATCGGGGCTGGACTGATATTTTAAAGTGGGATCCAAACAACTATGTCATATGGCCTCCACTGGGTATTGAACCCGGAGCACCTTGATTACAAGGCGACAACGTTACCACTGCACCATCGGGGAGGCCCGTCATCTTGTTCGTAGCTGGTAACGCAATCAGATAGGAGAATGATGAATGATGGTTATGTAGTAAAAAACACACTAAAAAGGAATATAATATGTGATCTCTTAATTATGCTCAATTCAGTGATATAATCAATTCTCATTTTGTTTTTCTTCATCTTCAAAATATAGAACCACTGCAAAGAGGGAGGGAGGAAGGCTGGGATTCATATAGTTTATCATAAGCAAGTATCATCTATTCCCCTTGTAACAACTTGCTTTAAATTGGGCTGTAATTTCTTATGTAGCACATTTGCTGGCTTCTGTTGCGGAGTGGCCAACGTGACGCGCTCCGAAGCCTGCGTTTCCAGGCTCCAACCCATGTTAGTCGTGGACGGAAATATTTATCCTTCTGTTTCTTCGATCGCTCACTTTATTAGTTCATCATTCATTCTCAGCCTTGCAATTAATCCAGGCGATAAAACAATCCCAGAAAAACAAGTGAAAAAAGTAGAGAATCTATTCACTACTGACAAAGATCACGAAATTACGTATACCATTTATCATCAGTCTATGTCTTTCAGTTTTCGAATTCACATAATTGCAGCACAAGTAGTCAATTTAATTTTTTTAACTGATATCGTAGATTTGTTGATTTGTTGTTGTTGATTTGTTGTTTTAAGTCCACTTTATGTACAGTAAGGCTAATCGGGACTGGACATACAGTTTAAAGCGGGATCCGAACCACTTTTGCCTCAACCGGGTATCGAACCCGGGAGCCCTTGATAACTAGGAGAAGACGCTACCACTTGACCATCGGGGAGGCCCAACAGATTTCGTATATGCTCACAATGTGAGATAACAAACTGTAACGATAGAATCAGTACATGGTCCTTCTCTGAAAATTGTGTTTTTATGAATATACAGTGCGTTCGTTTTGGCTCTTCTATCAATATTTTCTTTTGTTTAGTGACAGTAACACTTGTTTAATGCAGTTTCCAATGTAACGTGTTGTAGGGCTGGGCGTGAAAGCACGCTTGCAGAAGGAGGTTATTTTTCAAATCTTGTCCCTTCAAACTTATGATGATGGAAAATTCCAATTTAGTGGTCTTTTTCGAATCGCCTCCATAAGGGAACCAATTGAGTAACGGGGGTTAGTATTATTACCTTTATTTTTTACTTTGGAAGGTTCTCTCGGTGGCGGAGTGGCTGTGGCTAATCCTCGGGATAGCAGTAACGGGTCAACCAAATATTTCATTGGAATGCATAGATAAGTCCACGCAAATTTTGATTCATTTTGAGACAAGACAACGTTTACTTTTCGGAAGATTTTGTTATTGTTCTTAGAGAAACATATTTCGAACCCCTGAAGGGGACCGGACCGACTTCTTAATAGGAAACGAGTTGATTAAGGGACGCGTTGATTTTGCAATATAACTTTACCCGTTGGCAAAGAGGTACCTGAATTCGCATATTATACTTTGATAGTTGTACATTCGACACTGTCAAGGTCTTTGTTTTTTCTTTAATCTGGGATTAAGGGACACTGGTAGTGGGCAAGGGAATTACATCAGCTTTTAAGTAATTTCGAGAATAGCGCATAACTAGTTTGTTTTATTTTTACTTAAAGTTTCTCATATCTTTGCGTGGCTATTCTTATGAACAAAAAAGGGAAGAAATTAGAGATCCAATCATGTAGGCAAGTGACAAGCTTGAATACATTTTAAACTAGTACTGCTGGTCTAGGCCAGCGTACGAACCATTTTCTTCTTATTTGCATGTTTAACTAAAGTATTTAGTTCATTTAATAAAATAGGATCATGTAAGTTTCAAGCAGCTCCGGCGCCCACCCAGCGTCGTATAAAGTGGATATCTGTAGGAAACTCTGGGGGTAAAGGCGGTCAGGATTTTGGTGCTTATCACATCACCCCACCTTCGGCTGTGATCAAGAAAGTGTGGGTCCTAACTCCACACACAGTATATGCCTTCATGGCAAAGCACAGGGGAGCACTTTACTTTATTTTACTTTTACTTCACTTTTTTTATGAAATATAACTCAAGACCAACAGTCAAAGGCACTAAGGTGTTTTTAAGAACGTTACATATTTTTCGCTAAATTGATGGTAGTTATAGGAGTGAAAATTGTTATAATTTTGCCTTCAATCCCCTCGCAAATTATACATTATATTTGAAAACTTATTAACAACGTACTATTGCTAAATATTTCTCTCAAATTACTGTCAGTTTAGTTTGTTACGCTCCATAAATTTAGTCTAAACAGAGATTACAAAATACTGTCAGGAGAATTTTGAATGCCCGCAATATCGCTGTCACATTATCGATGTGTTTCATTTCGTCTCCACCTCCATCTTTCTAATATGCAGTGACGTAGCAACATATCGTGAGGCCTTGGGCGAGATTAGAATTCGAGGCCCCATTCGTTCTTTAAATTTGAAATCTCAATGTGAATCGATACTAAATCTTCAGTGACACGTCAGAAAATAATTTTTAAATAATAATAATAAAAAAAAAATACTGACGAGAATGATATTTAATAATTTCATTCGCCCTAAAATTTCTTTCTTCAAATTATAACTTTTACATAGAATTTAGAACAAGAAAAAAATAATGTTTTAATGTTATTGTCCACAAAAATTATCCTTCACCATCTTTTTTCTCATTTCTATAATTACATGTTTTGTATGAACACCTCGGAAAGCGAGGCACCGGGCGGTCGCCCACCCCTTGATACACCACTGCTACTAATAACAACAGGGATTTTATTAGAATCCCATAGCTCGAGTAATGCCCTAAATTTGCACAGTTTCGATCTTAATCTGCAAAAATGTGCCCTACAAAAAGTTAATTAAATCCGAATTTCTCACAAGGCAGAAAAAAAAAGTTTCTGTCCAACATATTTTAACTTTTGCACCCATTAAATTCTCACAAGGTAGGAAAAATTCGGTTTTTCGTACATCCTCTTGTAACATTTGCACCCAATTTTGCTTACATGTAGTTCTCGGAGAGGAGGAATCACGGAGAATTCTATGATCCACTTCAGAAAATTTGTGAGAACCATTCCTCTAGCTGGGAAAATTTGCATACGCATCCCTCCTTCTTAAATGTATTCATGGTTCCATACTAATGTCCCCCTATCTAGGAACTTCCAATTCAAGCATTGGTTTTGTATTTATAGGAGCACTAACTGAACTAGAACTAAAAGAAAACCTCGTCTATATTTGTCAAACACAGGTTTCTTTTTCTTTTTGGCAACTAATGTCGATTGTAACAGTCACAGAATGGCTTCAGGTTATAATCACCTCGAAACAGACGGGATGTTGAATTATTTTGGACACAAATTTATGAGAATGTGTCCTGAAGTACCTACAACAAATGTATTTTCTCATATTACGCATTGTACAGTACCTTGACAAAAAAGACAAAAAAAACATTCTATCAATCATAATTTAATTTACCGCTACTTTTTACTACTTGTAATTGTCCTGAACGTAAGTATAATGTTTTCGCTGTACGACAGCAACAACTGTTAATATATTATATTGTGTAGTGTTCGAGAAACTTTATTTAGAAACGGTTTGCTCCTAGAGGACTCCTTTCGATGTTCTGAGCTGCCGAAAAGTGGCATTTTCTGAAGATTTTGTTTTGTTGTTTTCTCCATAATGAAAATGAATGATCTTGAATATGCAATTTTAATATTATGAGTTTTAACTGCAAGAGAGCTGCTTTCTGGATGAGGGTTAATGCATGATCCTCATGGGGGTTTAGCAAATTGATAAGTGGATATGAATCTTTGCATTTCATTATTGGAAAAGTTTTAAAATACACAAGGATCGCACAATTTTTCTTCATTCTGCATTAAACTTTCGCAGCATAAAAAAACGGAAATCTTCACACATCACTGAAAAATGTTAACAATAAAGAAATATGCGCCAAATGAATATCGAAAAATCGATGCCATTACAGAAGTGATCACTAACTTAGGTAAATCTTCATGTGGCCAAAGGAAAACAAATGTTCGATAGGGTTCAAATTCAGTGGCATAGCGCAGTTCTCTGGGGCGCCCCTACAATTAAAATATTGGAAACAAGCAGAAATGAAATTCCCTGACTTTTCCAGGACAAAATTTAGATTTTTCCCTGACAATTATAATTTAAATTCATGTTTTTGCAAATGGAAATAAGTATGTCACACAGATCCAGGTATATTAAGTACCTATATTAGCTTCCACGAAATTGACTTCATTTCTCTATGATTTGCATTCAAACTGCCAAATAGTTAATTTAAAATTATTACTATTCGCAAGCTAGGGAGGATTTTTTTCATATGCAGTCAGTTTTCAATAAAATATTTAATTATTTTTAAAGTTACGACTAAATGACATTAGAGTGAAGTAATTGATGCAAAAAGGAATTTTGTAATTTTTCAATCTCTTTAGCCTCTCTCGTTATTATATGTTCATATTTCCACTGAGGTTTGGAAGCCTCTGCTTGAAAGCATCATGAGTGCAGGCTGATTTTTCAATGCACAAACCTACTTCTCGTTTCTATGTAAAGCAAACAACTTAATCCTTGCACACAAGTGAAATAATTGAATCATACAAAATAGTGTCATATTTCCTTACATTACCAATGGGACTTCTCCTTCAGTACAAACATTCACAGTATATCCAAGTGAAGTACTGTGAAACTGCCAACATGCAGTTATACCATTATTACTGGCGGGAAGGGTATATATGCATTTGATTTGATTTGATTTGATTTATTTTACTTCGCTTTTTGTGCCACTTTTGGCTAATTTGTGAAGATGGGAATGAGTGATGATGATATGATGAAATTGATGAAAAGACACTTACAAACATCCATGCCCAGGCCAGGATTCGACCCCGGGACCTCTGGCGTTGTAGCGCGATGTGCTAACCACTCCGCCACGGGGCTGGCATATATATATTTAAAATTAAACGCAAGCAATTTATGGAAGGCGAATCTACTGCATTGTGAAGGTGCCTGATTTTGTTAATCAAATATTAAAACAGGAACACGTTCTTGATAACAGCTTTCGAAAGTTGATGTATGAGGGGCATCCAGAAAAAAGTTCCCATGGCACCTGTACGCGGCACTAGTGGTCGGAGCGCAACACGCATGTGCGGGCAGGAAGAAGTGTCATATGGCTTTAATCTGGTGCAGTAAAACACAGCCGTTTTAGGACAGCTCTAGGTTAAAGATGGCAGCTTTCATACAGTCTCCCACCGACTGCGAGGTATGTGCTGTAATCAGATTTTTGCACACTCAGAATCCGGCATAGAGCCACCAGCAATCGTTTAAGGTGTACAGACCAGACATCATGAGCGATAGTATGATCAGACGATGAAGTCCAATCCAATGTGCACGACCCCATACAGCTGAGTACATGTAGGCTCCTTTACAGCATTTCAAGTGAGAGATCTTGGACCACTCTCTCTACAGGCCTGGCCTTGCATATACCCACTTTCATCTCTTTGCTCAGATGAAGAGATTTCTGGCAGGACAAGTTTTTGACAGCTACACTGCAGTACAGATAGTTCCAGTCTTTGTTGTCAGACATATATGCCAGGGGCACACAAAATTTAGTGTCATGTTACTAATCGGTAGGGACATTGATCTTTCATTTTTCTTCCAAATTGGTGTTATTTTTTATTTTATTTTTATTATTCAGTGTTCTTTTCCCAAAAATTCATATTTTCAATTTAATGCATTTTGTGGCAAATATACCTAAAATTATACCTTCATGTTTTTAAACTACTGTTTGAAATTGTAGGTCACATGGTGTACGTATTTTCATGAAAGTTTTAATGTTGGAACCGATTTTTGAGGAAGTTATTTTCCATTATTTCTCGCTCGATAAATGCCGATGTTACGACTCCCCTGTGGGTCAATCCATATGAAGTCATACAACCTGGTTGCTTGACCATTTTTAAAAAAGTTTATTTTGTGTGTGGTGTGAGCCTCATATATTGACAGTTCAGAACCACTCTTATTTTATTTTTACTATTACCGATTTGAAGATGGCGGGCATTCTTTTATGATGGCGCACGTCATTTTCTCCATTCGTAAGCATCAGCGGCAACTTTTTTTTCTCAGCTCTGGTAAGTTCTACGACAATGAGACAAAATCTGTGATGTTAAGCACATTATAGGCTACAATTATATTTCTGTGTAATTTTCTAAATATTATTCCTTCATAATAAATTTTAAGGTTAAAATTGTGTATTTTAATCGCTCAAAATGACATTTTTGGACATTTTTTTTGGAAGGAAGGCAGTTTGTTTGACACTTGAATTTTTTTGTGCAAGTACCTGTGTACCAATAGAGTATGTCAAAATTATTTGAAGCTTGAGACTTTAATATTTTTTTCTACAGGGTCATAAATATATACTTTTTTTGTTAAAAAATTCAGGGGCGGCGCGTGCCTTTTCAGTCAGGCAGGGCACATTTTTATTTTGGGTGGGGAGGGGGGCAGTTAACCTCTATATTCCTCTTTAAGGTTTTTGAGGGGAGTTCCTTGATATGGAGTAAGTAAATTGTTCGAACAATTTGGAATAAAATTAACATACTGATCAAGATATCTCTCCAAAGAGCATTAAATACTCACTACGTAGGAATACGAAAAATCAGCAACATATGGAACAAATTACATGAATAAAAAAAACTCGAATACTGACGTCGGAACCCTATACTCTTGCAGTAACTAAACTTTGGGTAGATACTGGAATGATTAGGAAAATGTTACACTGCAGTTTCTCTTCCATTGTCAATGAATTGAAAGGCGTAGATATTAAAGTTTCTACATGATTCAATGTCATATTCACCAAGTATCCACTAATATCAATGACTAAGTAGGAAGATGATGCAGTGTTAAGTTCAGTTACAACACTTTACATTGGCCATGTACCCCCAGAAAGTTCGTTTATACTTACGAAGATATTCTGCATGTCAAGTTGCTGGAACACAGACACAATTACACAAATAAATAAACACGTACAGTAACTATAAAATCGCGAAAAACTAATTATTTCATAAGCGACCAATACGCACAGACGGAACGCAACGCAAACTCACACACTAACTCAAATCCAAATCCGTATTACAATGGGAAGAAAGGAGGATCTTTTTGAAAATACGAGGGACTAGTTTGTGCAATAAAAAGTGTTGTCAACTTTTCAGGTCGCCGGAACAAGCGCGAAGAAAAGCATTCGAGGGATTTTTTTCTATCTTATTGCTGCAGGCTGGAAGAACGAACGAACTGCCTGCCAAGCGTTGGAAACACTGAACGGTGAATGAGGCAAACATGAATGGGCAGGGCACCTCGTTCACTGCCCAGAGACGGCTACGAATTTTGCGCTTTTCCATTGTGAGGGGACCGTCCCTTGCCTATGCTGTAAATGTTTGGATCAGCCAGTGACGTCACGGTCTCCGGGCAGAGCCGAGATTGGACTCTCTCCAACAGGACGCAGAAATATATTAGCCTCGCACAGGGTGCACACCCTGTACGTCTGGTTGCAGCAACGTAGGGGTTGAGGGAAAAAACAAAAAAAAAATATTTACGCGTATATACCGATCGTCTCTTCAGATGAACTTTTTATGTTAAAATTGTTGTGGGGCAGTGCCCTAGTTGCCCTTTATGTAGCATCGCCACTGAAAAAATTCCAAGTTCACGTTTAAATATCTCTGGTGGGCAGTTGTTCAAAAATCTGAAATTTGTGCACAATACAGTACTTTATGATAAGAAACTTCAGTAAAAATTTTGAGTTTGAGATTTAATTGGTTTAAGAGATACAAAACTCGTGAAAAATTCAACATTTTGCATTTAATATGGCATGTGTAATTTCATTTCTTATTAACATTTTGTGTTGAAATTCTGCAAACTGTAATTTGGAATGTCAATGAACAACATTACAATCCTGAAATGGCTCTGCAATAAAGTATATATACGAGGGCGTGCTGAAAAGTAACGCTTCCTATGTTTTTATTTTCTTTGTTACCTTGAAAACGCATTTTGGATTTTGAGCAAGTAGCGTGCAGTGATCGAGTTTCTAAACGCAGAAAATGTGCTACAAATTGACATTCACCTGAGACTGAGGGCACGTTATGGGGATGAATGTGTAGACATCAGTACTGTGCAATCGTGGGCTGTTCATGCTCGTAAAGATAACCCCAGCTGAACACGATTGCGATGACCTCCATCAGTTGCAGTTCGCGGCCTTTCATTCCATTCTCTCACATAGCTGAGATTTCTTCAGCTGGGGTTATCTTTACGAGCATGAACAGCCCACGATCGCACAGTACTGATGTCTACACATTCATCCCCATAACGTGCCCTCAGTCTCAGATGAATGTCAATTTGTAGCACATTTTCTGCGTTTAGAAACTCGATCACTGCACGCTACTTCAGGTGCTCCACCGACATTGCATGATTACATGCTGACATTTTCCTCGCAATAGTTCAGCACCCCCTGGCGATAGAAGTTTGAAACCTTCAATGGAGAAGCAGGAAAATCTTATAAGTGCAATGTATGGTTGCTCAAAATCCAAAATGCGTTTTCAAGGTAACAAAGAAAATAAAAACATAGGAAGCGTTACTTTTCAGCACGCCCTCGTATATATACTTTATTGCAGAGCCATTTCAGGATTGTAATGTTGTTCATTGACATTCCAAATTACAGTGTGCAGAATTTCAACACAAAATGTTAATAAGAAATGAAATTACACATGCCATATTTAATGCAAAATGTTGAATTTTTCACGAGTTTTGTATCTCTTACAAAACTCGTGAAAAATTCAACATTTTGCATTAAATATGGCATGTGTAATTTCATTTCTTATTAACACAATTAAACCAATTAAACCAATTAAATCTCAAACTCAAAATTTTTACTGAAGTTTCTTATCATAAAGTACTGTATTGTGCACAAATTTCAGATTTTTGAACAACTGCCCACCAGAGATATTTAAACGTGAACTTGGAATTTTTTAACAAAAAGTATATGTTTATGACCCTGTAGAAAAAAAATATTAAAGTCTCAAGCTTCAAATAATTTTGACATACTCTATTGGTACACAGGTACTTGCACAAAAAAATTCAAGTGTCAAACGAACTGCCTTCCCTCCAAAAAAAATGTCCGAAAATGTCATTTTGAGTGATGAAAATACACAATTTTAACCTAAAAATTTATTATGAAGGAATAATATTTAGAAAATTACACAGAAATATAATTGTAGCCTATAATGTGCTTAACATCACAGCTTTTGTCTCATTGTCATAGAACTTACCAGAGCTGAGAAAAAAAGTTGCCGCTTGATGCTTACGAATGGATAAAATGACGTGCGCCATGATAGAAAAATGCCCGCCATCTTCAAATCCGTAATAGTAAAAATAAAATAAGAGTGGTTCTGAACTGTAAATATATGAGGCTCACACCACAAAAAATAAACTTTTTAAAAAATGGTCAAGCAACCAGGTTGTATGACTTCATATGGATTGACCCCTGTGGCAGTATGTGAGCACTCGATCACCACCAAAATCGCTCCACTTAGCTCGGTTATTAGAAACACTTCTCGCGCGACAAATAATGATGATGCAACTTCTGTGTGAACCCCACCACTTTGCTCTGTGGTACAAATTGTTCTGGTAGAAGTTGAGAAAATCCTGAGAAATATTTGATTGAATGTGGCTCTCGGAATTATTCCACGTACATACAACATGCATTATAGTTTTCTCTTGGATAAAATGTTGGAAAACTTCTGTGTTCTAGATACGCAGATATGGCACATTTTGTTTCCTTAAGCCTAGAAAAGACAAGAATGTTGGATTTCGAGGTATTTTCTGTTTTTTAAGCACATTTTTAAATTTCGCAAAAAATGCCAACAATTTACATTTTATGCCAAATTCTCGTTATTTCCCTATTTCGAAAGGGTGAAAATGTGTCCACACATCTCACTACACATTCATAAACACTACTTCGCAGCAATTGACATTTTCACAATTGACAAATGTCAATTACTGAAGAAAGTGATATGCTTTTAGGATTAAATGATTCGAATAATTATATTAAGAAATTTACGTATTTATTATTATAATTGTATTACATAGCATTGGACATTCCACTAGTTTAAACAGACAGGACCAAAAAAGGGGGGGGGGACGTAAATTGCAATACGAGTTTTGCAGAAAACTTGAGGTTGGGAGCATCCTTCACTTGTCAAATTTATATGATGTTTACCAATGCAGAATTCTGTTTTACTTTTTCGTGACATGAAATTACATTTCCATGTCATTGTAAACGAATATTTACCTATGCAAAACCAGTAGTATGCCTGGGTGATGAAAGAAAACCTTCGTACGCTTCTCTACATTGAATGAGATTAAGTGAGCCAGAAGAGTAATGAAACTCCAGCAGCATATTTGCAGTGGTGCAGGCCCGTAGCTAGAGGGGGGGCAGGGGGGCAGTTGCCCCCCCTGAGAGCTTCCTTTGCCCCCCTGTGAAAAATACAGAACACATTCCTACCTGAAATTCTCAATAATCTTTACAATTATATCATATGTTACTCTAGCAACATAACAAAGACACTTATTGATTTTGTGATTTATTAGGGTGTATGGGATTCCGTATAATGTCGTTTCATGATGGGGGGGGGGGGGAGGGTAATTCTCTTCCAGATTCAGACTTCGGAAAATGATTTCGCAATTTTCAGTATCTAGAACAGTTGTGACATTTCGAGTAGTCTTGTATTAAAGGTGCCTAAAGGTGTCGGATGTGTTGCTATGAACTTCGAACTGCTTAATTTTTTGTTTCCCAAGTCTACCTTTTGGTAATAGTGATTCATGTGGTAGAGAGAGGGAGTGGATATTTGATTTTTGTTACTTATCATTGCTTTTCTGCCACTTCTAGCTAATCGCAACAATGAGTGATGACGTGAAATTGACGAAGAGACACTCATAAACAGTGCCGCAACCACAGGGGCAAAGGGGGCATTGTCCCCCCCCCCGACCTTGGACGGAAGTCCATTCTAGGGGAAGCAAACATTGAAATAAAAAAACAAGACTAGAAGAATCTGAGAATAGCAGGGCAATTGGATACTCATGATGGAATTAGTTTTTACGTCTTCCTTGCATTTTTCTTCCAGACGGCCAAGGGCACTTGCAAGGGGCACAAAGGGGCAATTGCCCCCCCTCCATTTCAAATTTTATACATATAAAAATATATTTCATAACATTTTCTTGCTCGCTTCGCTCGCAATATCTGCTGTTCTTGTAGTCCAACTTCAGAGCCATAACTATGGGGCTGCGGGAGTCGGCCCTGGGAGCCAAACGATCTATTTATTTATTTATTTAAAAAACAAATGTTAAAGAGAATGCCATGGCTCCCCGTCAAGTTATTTGCGCCATATTAAAACAATTTCTTTCTATGAAACTTAATATGAAATAATAATGATGACACTGTAATCCAAGAAGTCATTGATCAATCAAGGGATTCCTATTTGTTTGTCAGGTGTCAATACATGTATTTCAACTATAATATAATACAATTCACACAATATTTTGCAAAATGGTTAACGTAACCAGTAGGCAAACATTATCTGTAGTGATTCAAAAGTCTCCCCTTTGAAAGAAATAGATTCCGTGGTGGACTAAGGGACCCATGTTTTAATGTTTTAGCAAGTACAAAAAAATGTATTACAAATTTTTACACAATTCATCAAAGTGTAGATAATATGTAACTATTATTATTTAATTACAGTAATTCGATTTTTCTTGCATAAAACAACACAATGGTGTTGTTGGATTCACGATAGATTCCTTTGTGAGTAAAAATCTTGCATACTGGAAACTAGAGAGAATAATTATGAAGCATGAATTATAAAGGGCTCCCTTAGCCTAATCAGTTTTGCAGAGAGGCCCAAAGCTGTTGGTACATATTAATCATCTATTAACATTATCGACCTGTAAATATCAAGTAGATACAGTCCCTATTAGCTTATTTATGTTAAACTTTATATTCTTTGCAGTGGCGTGCCCAGGATTTTCGAAAGGGAGGGGTTATGTCTACATTTCTAAGTAGTCAGTCTTCATTTTGCCATATTTTCCTGCCTTTGACGTTCTTTAAAATATTATCGAAATATTGCTATTTGATGTTGCTCGTTGTTCAACATCAAGATATCATCACTTTTCTGTTACTTATCTCTTTTGGGGGAGGGGGCAAGTGCCTCTGTGTACCCTGCTATATCTGCCAATGCGACACAATATATTAAGAAATTGCCCCCTCTAGGATTGACTTCGCCCCCCCTACAAAGAATTCCTGGCTACGGGCCTGCAGTGGTGCATCCAGTTTTGTTGGAT
Source organism: Lepisma saccharinum (assembly GCF_977018435.1). Taxonomy (NCBI): domain Eukaryota; kingdom Metazoa; phylum Arthropoda; class Insecta; order Zygentoma; family Lepismatidae; genus Lepisma; species Lepisma saccharinum. The sequence goes on from NW_028143527.1 coordinate 36,843, forward strand.
GTTGCATCCGACAAACATCGTGAAAGACCAAAAATGTCATACTGTAACATCCAAGAAACATCGGATTCATGAGAGCGCAATGCATGTAATTTTGTCGGATGTGGCAGAATAACAAGTATCGAACTGCTACGTTCGACAAAAATCGCATGCATATAAAGAGCCAAAAAATTTGTTCAATGAAATACTGTACCACACCAGACACACTGGGATGTACAAGGCTCTCTTTATGCATGGAATTTTTGTCAGATGTTGCTGTCCGAAGACATCCAACAAAAATCAATTCCATAAGAATGCCATGCATGCGATTTTTGTCGCAAGTTGTAGTGAACATTTTGTTGAAGTTCAACATTAGTCGGACGGCGATATCCGACTAAAATCGTATGCATCAATGGAGCCTAAATGTTCATCCGACAAATGCTGTACCACGACATTCAACAAATTACAGGGTTGCATAACATTCTTTTGGTTTCCATGTTCCCTCAGAATTTCCGACAAAATGCCATGCTACGACGTCCAACAACTATCGGATAGTGCCACAGTGGTATTGCTCTCCCCCCACCCTCCATCTGTTGACTCTTCTGTCCCCTTACTACTTCCATACAGACAACAAAAATGATAATTCAACGCATTTTGTAAGTGATATTTAAGAAGCTTATCAAATTTTTCTGCTCTTCTGAAATTTTCTCTCTCCCCTCCCTCCCACCATCACTGGTTTCTGTATTGGTGCTGTGGTTGTGTTGTGCATAAAAGGGGCCTAGAAGTTGAGGCCGAAATTTTGCAACAAGATTCCCTGTTCCCATGCAGCGCTACATAACGACATCTTTCAAAGCAAACGCCTGGCACATCAATTGCATCGCATAAAAAAAAGTCAATAAAGACAAAATTCCCTGCCATTTCCCTGACCTTTTTTGACCTCTCAAATTTCCTGACTTTTCTCGGTTTTCCAGGACTGTGCATAAAGTGGACTTATAACAACAAATCAATCCAATCCAATCGTTGAATGGTGTTTATTAGGCTCTAAGAACGGAAACAAAATATATGTACTGATGGTGTGAAGCTCATACGAAAGAAAATGTAATATGTGAACTGCAAACACACTTAAATTTCACTTGATTTAAAAGTCAATAATGTACACGAAGCATCTCCTCCCCTTTGACTCATTGTTAATTGTAGATACAACAGCACTTCTAATAGAACAGTATTGTATGCAAGATGCATGTGCTTTATTCTTTATTTATTACAATATCCAGGCTAATTAATAATTCATGATATACATTATATATAAAGACTGAGAATATTTATGCCTCGCAATTCAGTTGGTAGAGATCCTCACTTGGTTAAAACGCCAAACACATATTTCCCGATTTTTGCTATTTCTGATTTCCAAGCAGTCTGTATAAAATTTTGAAGCAACCTAACTAAAAAGGCTACAAGTTTTTTAAGTTTTTTCTTCTTTGCGAACTGTCAATTATAATAATTTAACATAACCTCAGGGGGTCCCTAACGATTACTCAGATACCGGGCGAGAAAAAAATCCTGCAGCTCTGCAAACGTTTTGGGCTTGAATACAAAGTGGTCACAATACGCAGATTTCATGCGCACTGCGTGGAAGGAAATATTAATGTTATGTAAAATGTCAGAGGAGTGGACAGATGTGCTAACGCAAACGCAGTTATAAGATTGACTAGTTGAAATATTTGCCATTTTATCTGAATAGGGGCGTAAACCAAATTAACTTTTGCCCCAAATACCTGGCGTTCACAGTTTTTATTATCGACTTAAATATAAAAGTGCAGTAGCTCATAGGTACTAAATCAGGATATGAATCTATCATACTTGTAAATAACTGGAAGAGGAAATTGGAAATATTTCCCTTTAGTCCGCAGAGGGGAAATGGTGGGCTTCATGCACTCAAATATGTAGTGCATGATATTTTGTACTTTTCGCTTGATATATTTTCTAAAAAAGAAACTAGGTTACATATATGCAGCACAGATATTCAGAAAAGAATGTTTTGGAAAATTGTTTAAAATATAATAAACTCTCCTCTTTGGACGTTGCGGTGGGTGGGACTGTAACACCCAAAGCCATCTCCTTGGCTGCGCAAGTTCAAATTCAACGGAAATGTTGCTCACATTCGCCTACTAATAGTACGTAATAGTGACAAATATATAAAAAATCACCATTTCAGTTTTGGAGGTTGAATTGGACCTCTAGATTGTCGGTGTTGAGCCCAATAAGAATCTAGAGAGAAATACTCGCAGACTCCAGTCTGGAGAGAAAGCTAACTGAGCGGCGATGGGAATATATTCATTGAAAATGTGTCACCCACTGAAAAGCCTAACAGGATTACTTAACCCCAGAAGATTGTTGCAAAACGGACACGGAGTTTTAATGTAAATAGACTTCGATATTATTAATCATAATTTTAACGATGCTATTCCTTTTCGATATAGGAAAAACATACATTTTTTTAATATTTTTTTTATTAAACAAGGCCTTTTTTCGATACAGGAAAAGTATACATTTCTTAATTTTTTTCATTAAACAAGGCCATTTTTTTTAAAAAAAAAAAGTATTATCACTACAGCAAGTGTTAGTGGACGCAGGGAGTTTCTACTCCCCCCCTCCTTTCAGTTAAGAAAATGTTCATGAAACAATCCCCTATCTAGGATAATTTGCGTAAGCATCCCCACCTACTGCAATGTCTCCATGTTGACCCACATAGGCATTTTCTCTTCTATCACCAATACTCGATACAACATACTCTCAGCTAAAAATTTACAATGTGAGGATTGTAGATCATAATAAAATCATATCAGATTGGAAAAGAATGACTGGTTCGACAGAACGTTTTAATAAAAAAAGTAAAATAAACTCTCATGTACATGGACTGTGCAACAGAAGCCCCCAGAGCAAGGGGATAATTTCTCCAGGGCCTCACCTTCTACTGATTTTTAAGGCGCCTTTGAAACAGTTCAAAAAAAAAAATAATAACTACCTTGTCACTCTGTAGCTAAGAATCGAAAAAAAATATAACACTTGACAGGTGCGAGTAATATTGGAAATGTACATTTAACTCTTATTTGTATATATGTGTGTGTGTGTGTGTGTGCATACACTTTGAGCCAGCTGAAATATATTTGATGTGGAAGTTTATTTTAAATACGACACTTTAAATCATTAAATTACGAAGTTTGACTGTTTATTGCGGGGATGAAGAGCTGGATTGATGACTGTAAACAACTGTCTTATCAGTTTACGACAAAATTCGTATGAAGATGTGAGTGCTTTTCCTCCCCTATCGGCGGCTATCTCAATTAAATTTATTCAGCATTTCTGAGAGGACCCACATGTCAAGTTGCCGAGTCAGTTCATCATTCCTGCTTGTATTGATGCAAACATTGTATTATGACATTCTATTGGGAACCTACTCGACCACATCCCATACATTAAAAATTAATAGTATTGAACACTGAGTCGTGGAAGATATTTATGGTGTCCGTTGACTCGTACAATACAGCGAAAGCTGTGGATAGATGTTTCAAGTTCACGGTGAGCAAATAATAACTAAATAAATTAAATTAGTGCTGGCCATAAAAAAAATCTAGTTTGGATAGTGCCATATTTGACACAAACTGTTTCGTAAATAGTTTATATTTTATGTTTTAAGCCACATATCAAAATTTCAGAAGAGCAGGAACAGAGCATTTCTGGACCCTTAGACCTGCCCCCTTTCCCCCGCACATCGGAAGTCCCTTTGCCTAAACACTTGTACGTGGTTTTAGAGAGTTCCCGATATTTAGTAATAGGGGATATCTATCTTCCTAATTTTCACATAAAGGGGGTTCTGCAGCATGTAGTAAACCACTTTTTACATTTGTATTGGGCCATTATCTGCGCGATATTTTATTATTTTGTTTTTTGGAGGGTAATAATTGAAACGAATCAAAAATAATACTTTTGTTCTTTTTTATTCATGAAGTGGATGACATCGAAGGTGAAGAAAATGAAAATAGTTAAAAATATAAATATATTGTTTTCTTCAGAATAATTTGAGCTAAACTTCAGAGGAACAATAAAATAATCTGCCAAGTTAAAAAATAAAAAAATCACATTTCCAATTAACCAAATATGTAACATATTAACGGTCCTAATCTTCCTCCTAGTCCACGTTTAAGCATCCATCATCTGTTGTTGACCACAGCACAGTTTTGTCGCAGAAACTCTCATATCTGCGTGTGAAATCCTGTAAATTAAGAATCTGTTCAGTTTCTTCCTTTTTAAGCGGGCCTTCCCTGCTGGGTAAGCTTTTGCTGTGGGTAGCTGAGGAGGAACTTTCGTCTTTCGCGAGGGAGTGAGCCCACCGATGAACTACTGAGCTACAACATTTTCCTTAACTCTCTTGCTGAAGGAGAAGTGCTTGAAAGATGATATTCTGAAATGTAGCCATTGTTTCTTTGGTATAGGCTCTTTCTAAGGTTTCATCGGAGTTGGTTGTTTTCTTGTATGAGTGAGGCTACCATTTCTTGAAAGAACAGGCGCACGGTAGGAACGAATGACCAGGAATGGTCAATCATGTCGAACCACCCTCTGTCACATATATGTATCAGAAACCTCATAATTGTTTTTTTTTTTTAAAAAATAATAATTGCTGGACTTCTACGTAGGATGTTCTTGGATTCAACGCAGTATTGCCACTGTACGGAACATGCGATTTAATCAGTTGATACCAATAGAAGTTACGTATTTCCTTCAGAAAAACTCTATGTCGCGGTACTTGAGGGTTTCTGCAGAAACGGATATTTCAAGGTCACTTACCTGCATTAGGTTTGGGGCTACATGATTGGTTTCAACATCAAACAATGCGTCTCGGCAAGGGCTACATGAAACTGTAAAAACATAGTTTTCGCCGGAAGTGGTCGATAGAGGATTTCTGAAATAAACGATGCCATTGTACAAATTATGCAATAAATTATATTATCTGTGCTCGACACGTTTTCTAAAATATGTTAACAAAAACAGGAAAAAAATTCATTACCTGTTTTAACGTTTCCGTTTAAATGACTTAATAATTATAAAGTCAGTTTTAGGAACTTTACGACGGACCTGCACCTTTCCTCTACCATTAACCACAGGGGAGTTATTTCAATTAATGTAGTGGTTCTTTGCTAGCTGATATACAGCCTATTACTACGATTGAAATGGAACGTAAGTAAAAGTGGTAGATTATTTCGCTTCTGGCGGAGAAGATGCCCTTTGGGGAGGGCATAGTACATTCATTCTTGAATGTAAAACGCACAAGACTCCCAGTTTTTAATCTCTCGTGCGTCGGTGATGACGTTATCAAAATGACGGCCTTGAAGAATATTCATATCCCTGAACCTTCTTACTCCATTTACAGTTATTTATCAGAAACATCTGATTTTCATTAAATTTGTAGTTTAAAACACGATAATGAAATTAAGAAATTAAAAGTATCCACTTGATCACATAATATTAAATATGGTGGCCAATGTGGCCGCCAGAATCTAAAAATAAGCATTTCACGTATATGATCAGGTTTGGAATCACTTCCTGTCTTTTGGAGGTTCCAGAATTCAACAACGGCACCAAAATTTGTGCCAGACTAAGTCTATGAAATAAAAAATAATAATAGTTGCCTTCTGGCAATATCGATGTATACAGGGTGGTTCAAAAGTCTGACATCGTAGAGCAATTCCGTTATTAGAGGAGATAGTTGATTGAGTTGGTGGATTAAGTCCATTTTATGCACAGACTGGACCTACAGTTTAAAGTGGGATCCGAACCACTATGTGCCTCCACCGGATTTCGAACTAGAGGAGATAGCGAATAATGGAAACTTATTGGAAATATGCGGTTTCCAATCCAATAGACCTCTGAAGTACTGAACACTGTCAGATTGTATACAACTTCAGGTGTCTACTTGTAGGGGAGGATAGAAAAGTTTCTCATCACCCCCAAAGAGTGTCCACACTTTATTACTAAATGACATTTGCAATACTTGAGTAATCATAAAAATAACTTGTTATTTCTTTGTTCCTCGTCTCTCAGATTGTTAACAAAAATACACTTGTAAATTTTAACATTTGAAAATTTGGGGTATCAAACGTTCCCCTTGCCCCCTCAAGTTACGCCTAAGCTGATATCGGATAATAGGTATTTACTCAACATTTTCGGTATAAATTTACCAGTGACACTACCACTATGTGAGATATTGCATTTTGGTCCATCATCTACAAAATTTCTTTAACGAACAAATCAAATATGTCAAATAAAATATCAAAGCAATTTTGTTTTCTTTGCCTAAGCCATTATTGAATGGAATGGCATCACAGACTTACTATTCATATTAAAACAACCACAAAATAGACCATGAAAACTAGACGCACTCTCAACGCTCTGGATATACAACAGGTAACTTTTTTCTACTTAAAGAGTTTGAATACTTTGCTGAAAAGACAAAATGAAGCACAACAATAAACTAAAAAAAAATACCTGTTTTATGAGCAGCTGCAAACGATATACAACCTTCTTTCAATCCAAATATTTTCCGAGCATTTTCTCAATGGGCAGAATAGATAGAACATTCAACCTGTCGTCACCAATCCTATTACGAAGGTAACCCTTGAATTGCCGCAATATAGAAAATGTTCTTTCACATCCAGCCACTGAGCGAATAAAGCTTTTTGGTTTCGGGGGCGAATTTGTGATTTAATTTCGGAAGGGTAGGTTATTATTTTATTATGCAAATTTGTTTATATTACTAGTTAGTAAACTAAACTATTGCCTTGAGGTCCTAAGTTCCTTGGAGCATTTCTTTCTAACCTAGGTCATTACATTTTATGAGAACATTTATACGTAATTTGGAAAGATATATTTACATTCTAAGAAAACCCAAACTAATACATAAAAAGAGATATCGAACTATTAATATAGAAATTTTGACCAAATTTATATTGTCAAATTCAAACTTAATGTAAATGTAACCTATCTACAAGTTAGTTGAAGACTTTAGTACATGTAAAATATCAGCACTATGCCATGAAAACTTTAAGTGGAAAACAGCCTGCTGTTGTCTCGACTTGGTAAGGTTTGTTAGTTTCAGAATGTTGTCGTCCTTTAATCCACAAGAGTGCGTACTTTTCGGCAGAAAACTCTTCAGTAACTGGACTATTAAGGGACACGAATTATTAATCAATTGTTTAATTTGATTTTGGTGTTTAAGTCCATTTTATGCACAGTAAGGCTAAACCGGACTGGACCTACAGTTTCAAGTTAGATCGTAACCACTATGTGCCTCCACCGGGAATCGAACCCGGGACCCCTTGATTACAAGGCGACGACGCTACCACTGCGCCATCGGGGAGGCCATTTATCAATTGTGTGTTACATATATATTAAATGGTATAATACATATTTCAATCTATTTTCTTTGATGGGGATAAAAACATCCCTGGCAGGGAGGAAAATAACACACACAATGGTCCCAGTTGTTGGTGGGATAGAGATATTGCAATAACACATAGCTTCTAAAGTTAGTGAAAGGCAATTTTGAATGTTTCAACCAGCTGATGAATGGCCTTCATTTTGAGATTCCTTTGTGCCTTGTAACGTGCCATAACTGTTGGCATCAGCTATAATTCGGACTCTTAAACTGTCCAAGGCTTTCCGTAGTTCAGAAAGCTGCATATTCTCAATTTAAGCGGCTAACTTCAATTAACACATCACTGTTCTTGGTACACTTTCCTTTAATTTGGAAATTAGGTGATCAGGAACTGGAAAATAGATCCTAATTTTACTATCCTCTTCACATGTAGCTCTCTTGCTTTTACATTCTGGGATCCAAATAGGCTACTCTGACGGTACTGCATAAATGATTTTCTAACCTGACGAATGATAATTAATCAACATGTAAGCCTAGGCCTACGAGCTAAAAAAATGCCCAAACGTCCTGGATTTTGCACCAGGTTGCAGTACTTAGTAGGATGGATTTGTAATAACGTCAACTAGATGCACAGAGGCTAATCGAGACGAGACCTACAGCTTATAGTGAAATTCTTGTAACTTAATGAACTGTGCCTCCACCAAGAATCGAATACGGTACAACCTAAATGTCAAGGCAGCAGTTTTACAGGTAGACTACTGACGAGAGACGGGGACAATCAATTTTAGTAATTCTACTTCTTGGCATTTAAGACATTGATAGTTTGTCTACTTCTACGTTGATTTCTTAACGTTCGTATCGAATGAGTAATCAACAAACGAACATTAAATTAGGCAGTTTCTCAGATGTTAAACGTTCTGCTACTTACAAAAATGTATTTTTCACACCTGTAAGATCTATTCCTGAAAATAGTAGGGCTGAGCCGATACCACTTTCAACCGATACCGATACCCTTACCGATTCCCTCCGATAACGATAATGAAACTTGAAATTAGCAATAATTATAATTTGTTTAAAATATTGATCAATATTGGTGTATACATAACATTCCCCAATAATATGCATGATTTTACCAATACATTTGGTTCAAAATATTCCAGAATAGTATGACAATACTTTCATAATTTGTGAAAAATAAAAAGAAAGTTTGTATTTTTCATGATTTCCAAGATAATTAGACTTTGCAAAAGTAAAAAAAAAAAAAAAAAATTATGAAGAAGCCTGTTCCAAAATTATAACTTAAAGTACCAGTACAAAAAGTATAACTTTTAGTTTTACATTTACCTTATCTTTTACTTCGGGAATATTTAACTTTGGGAACACCCATGGCCTCATGTTGCTGTACGAAGTTGAAGCTTCGAAAACGAAGTTTCATGAATAATTTTTAATGAGATATGTCTATACTTTAAAGCTAAGGCGTGATATTAACACAGATCATGAAATTAGTGGAAGTGAAGTATCTTGATAAGAAAACAATAACAATGCAAGCATGGCCCAAAAGAAAGGTTAGCCCAGGGGCCAAATTTCGTACATAAGTAATCATACTGTTTTAATCTATCCAGTTGTGACCCACATCCCCCCTAATATTCCCATTGCCCATCCTTACTAAATACATACCCATTTTTGACTGCACTCACGCATCTAGTTGGTTGCAAGGGGCAACACCGACTCGTCTGCTTCGTTCAATTGGTGTCAAGTAGTTTTGGTACGTATAAATTTTCAGCGAAAAATGCAGGCTCAACCAGGACTCGAACCCAGGTCTCTGGCAATCCGTGCCATTGCTCTACCACTGAGCTGCCGAGCAGGCCTGGCCTCGCCTGATATTTCGCTGTCGCTGTTACCTACGTGGAATCATCTCTGCCAGTGCTACCACAACGGGATCTGTTGCCTTTGAAACACAGTAGGCTTCGACGTTGCCTGGTTTTTCCCAGCGTAGAGATGTTAATTATTGAAAAATAGGGATCCCGTTGCACTGGCATTATACTAGGTCCAGCCCCTTACCATAACTAAAACAACAACTGTGATGTCGTTGGATTAATAAAAAGTTTAAAATATTCTGACTTCCGTTAAAAGCTGAGACTGTAAAGAGGCACTCAGCACACATAAGGACAAAAAACAGGGCAACACACAGAATTATACCCGCCATAGGGAGAGCCTCGTTAGTCTGCAAAATGCAGCGTGGAACTGAGGTTGACAATTGGGTGTACTACGTGGAAGAATCCCCCCCTTACCGCCTATTGCAAATTGAAGATTTCAATGTACTTCTAATGCTATTAATGAAAAATGATTTGAGTGATTGAGTGGGAGGGGTAAAAATGAGGATATAAATGTCAAATCTAAATGCTATAGCATGTTTTATTAATATATATATATGCTTTGCGGTAGATAACGAAAGGCTATAAGGAATGGAGAAAAAATAACAAGTCAGACTTAATTTCTGTGTTCTGGGAATTGCTGGGTTTACCGTAGTGTCCTTAGAAATGTGACTCTTTGTTGTTCGTTCTTTGTGTGTTTTCAGTAATATTCCAGTAAAGTATATTCGACTTGAAATAAAATTGTCTATACTTGTTGTTTCAAAAATAACCTCCCCGGAAATATTTGGTGGGGGAATTTAGGGACAAGACCGTGGTTTGGGGAATTCCATCCTGTCTCCCTCGCCGGGATTTCACACTTGCCCAGTACCGGTTTATTTGATTTCATAACTTCCCCTCCCCAAATTTTACACAAAACTCAAGCTTTTTATAGGCGGTCTGGAGCGGCTTTACAACACGGTAGCTACATATATTATCAGTTCTTACTTCTATAACGTTAGAACTGAAATTACGCAAGGTGTATGTGAATTTTAGGTATAAAAATCTGTAAAAATCTTACCTTGTTAAGACTTATTTCAGTAGGTAGTGTCCAGCGGCCTGTTGCTTTTTTCCTACAATCGTGTGGCGATAGAATTCTTGTTTACATTGTTACCGACATCAAGGCGATAAATGTCAGTTCCTTGCTAAAAATGACTGATTGAAACGTAATGTAATCGCAAATCGTTGTGCAATTACGCAAAAGAAGACAAGGAAAAAACGTAAAACGCAAGTAATGACCGAAAAATAATGCGAAACTTGAGAAAATGGCCTAAAACTTAAATAAATGGAAAATATGACCAAAAATTCACAATGAAATTCACATTTTTATAACCAGAAGTTCGTATTTAGAATTTTAATACTTAAGAGCAAAACATATTAAGTAAGGGAAAAAAAGATGACATGTCATCAAAATCCAGACGTCGCTCATTATCGATAACAATGATAATCCCCTGTATCTGTTTGTAGCTTTTGCACGTGACCGGACGGTTGGACTAACAGAAGGGCACGTCCGTTACACAAATGTGATTTTCTCAAGGTTTGCCATGTGGTGTTCAAAAAGACGACAGTTACTGGTAAAGTCATTGCAATGTTAGTCTGTAATTACTAAATATATGTAGTTGCTACTAAACATCGCTGATTCTTTTTCACATTTTGAACTGTCCGCTTTACTCGCGCGAGGATTACAGTGCAGCATGCTCGAAGATGTCATTCACATTTATCTACACATGTACAAGGAACTGACCTTCTCAATGACGTAGTGGTACCGGTGTCCCTGAAGCAAGGGGCCCCGGTTTCGATATCCGGTGGAAGCAAATGTAGTGACCAACCCACTTTAAAACTGTAGGTCCAGTTAGAATTAGCCTGCCCGTGCATAAAGCGAAATTAAATTTGGACATAAAAAAAACTCAAACACATACCCAAATTATTTCTTGACCCCATATTTAGTATCAAAATATACCATTTGCAATTCCACCTCCCCTTCTCAAAATAGGAAGGAAAAGAGCGTGAGTACCTCCTTATTGACTACGTCGATAAAAAGGAATATATAGTACTTCTGAGTAACTACTGCAAAACATTTCAAGGTGAAAGTTTTTGTTTGTTCATTAATATTACTCTAATTACAAGTTTCTCCCACGTGAAATATGTGCCAATGTCTATCATATCTTATCAACAATCGTTGCTAGTTACTGTTATAATGTCATTTCATTCAGTTACAGAAAATGTCCATCATATATTTATTATTGTATCAATCACTTTCAGATAACATGCCCAAGAAGCCCAAAGTTAGTAAAGAAGAATTCCAGGAAAGTGTTTCACAGTTTAAGGATTTAATAGGGACCCATGCAGAATGTATTCCTGGTCCTACCGCTGACGTCTGGAAAGAGGTACAGAAAGTTCTTCAATTTAAATATGAACCTCATGTAATTTACAGTTACGTAAAAAGTAACCGGTGTGATAGTTGGCGTGTACTAGGCATAGATGCAGCACAGAACTTCAGTTGTGAAGAAGACTTCTCACAAGATTCAGAAAACGAACATGAAAATGTTAATTTTCATCTGACTGCGGAAGAATGGAACGATATTTCGCCAGTGCCAATTGTACATAAACGTAGGGATGTCCAGAGACCTTTGTGCATATCAAGAGATGACTTGAAGTTGAAAAGTGGATGGACTGACGTTATAAGCAGGTGTCTGTGGAAGATGTTCAAAAAATCGTGTCCGTGGAATTTCAAAGGTACCAAGGTACGGAAAGATATTTCTCCACACGTAAGCACCTATGCCAGTTGTGATTATTGTGGTGGAAATTTAAAAATAATCCTCCACGAACTGCCCTCTACTTCTTTTTCAGATGTCAAGATTCAGTGCGACGTGCTCCTTAACCCAAAATGTATGCAAAATCAAGCAAAAAGAAGGTTATATGGAGAAGAAAGGAAAAGAATTGGACAAAAACTGGAACATAATTCAGTATCCAGTTTCCGAAACGAAATGGCTGCAAAAGAGATGGTATTTGGTGATGTTGAACCACCTCATCTATACAGCGGGCAAGTCCTTCGGCAGTTAAAATCTGAGACTGCGAACAAAGGAAGGCTACATGTCGAACCGATCTCTGCCATTCAAATTGCCAAATACACTCCAGAATATTGTTCAACAGTTCACGACGTAGGATTGGATAGATTTTTTGTACATTATTGGAGTCATGAACAAATTGTAGTTTACAATAGTGTGAATAAAAGAGAACATACAAAACTCAGCCTGGACGCAACAGGTGGCATCGTTAGAAAATTTGATCGTCCATTCAACAACAAGTCAGGGCACATATTCCTTTATCAGGGGGTGATAACCGTGAGTGGAAGCAGTTCTGTCCCAGTGATACAAATGCTGTCTGAGAGGCATAGCACATCAGCCATAACACACTGGCTTACAGAATGGGTACGATCTGGAATACATCCTCCAAAGGAAATTGTTTGTGACTTTTCATTAGCATTATTAGGAGGATGCATTCGAAGTTTTACGAAATTCCCCGACCTATCATCTTATTTGGACTGGTGTTACAAACAAAATTCCACACAAAACTCAGGTACATTTATTAGGATTGACATTGCTCACTTAATGAAAATTATTTGTTCATGGGAGTGTTTTAAAACTACTACAAAAATGGTCAAGGAATTTTATGTGAGGTGCCTGGGCCAAATTATACTTTCCCGCTCCTTACAGGAAATTTCCAGAATATTGGAAGCAGTATACATACTTGCTTACAGTGAAACGAACGGATGGAACGACAGAGGAGAGACAGTTGCAGCTGAGAGAGCAGAGGAATTTCTAAGAACAGTCATAGCAACTAACATCAATCATGAAGTCCAGGATCCTGACGAGTTGTATCAAATAGGCCTACTGAATAATGAACAGGACGAGAATGTTGATTTTCGCGAACTGAATGGATGTGTAGCAAATCAGAATATAGGATGGATTGAGGAAAAAAACAACCTCGCGAAGACAATCTGTGTTGAAGCTGGGAATAGGATAAACCCATTTTACTTACCAGCATTAGAAAAACATCTAATGAACATTCTTCCAAGCGTGCCTTTGTGGTCAGGGATGATGTTGAACTATTTTGGCTACGGAAATCTTCGTGCATCGAGTGCAGACGTAGAGTCCTACTTTAAAACTCTGAAGAACAGTTATCTAAAGAAACAGGACATGCCATTAAGAGTGGATGACTTTCTACGCATCCACATTTCGTCAATTAGCGGACAAATGAATTTAACACAAGCTACATTGCAGCCACCAGTTACAGCCATGCATGAAAAGGAAGACACTCCTTTGGCAATGCCTGATAATGGACCACAATCAACGCACGTTAAAGAATTTGAACTTCAGTGCACTTCAGACCAACAATTAACACATGAAACAAACAACCACACAAATTGTCCTGCTTGTTGTAGAGGCGATTATCCAACAGGAGCCCATCACTGTATTTTTTGCAGAAAAGCAGTTCATATACTGGAAGGCTGCTCAATCACAACAGAACCTTCAACAAATTCAACTGAGGAAGGGTATGGGCAACAAAGAATATGCGTGGAATGTGTCAAGGATAATAGTCAATTTAGGTATAATGTACGAGAAGAGGCATGCAACGATACAAGTGAAGCAGATGTGATTCAAACCGACAACAGTGTATTGCCATTAAAGAAACGTATTGTATCCAACACACAAAGCAAAGGTATAATAGGCAATTCTGCTACAGTGCCATCGCAAGATACAACACCTAACAACAGTGCAATGAACTCGCAAAATGACAGAAGTATCAAGGAAGGAATGTCAGAATCATCTGGACTCTCTTTGGATGTCAACAAGGACGCAACAGCCACAGAAAATTGGAGAGGATTAGGTCAAACAAATGTAAAGAAACGGGCTAGATATTCATATTTGTATCCAAAAGCAGAGTGGTTAGTTAGAGACCCTGTGAATAAAAATAGCTCATGCAAAATTTCTGTTTTGAAGAATGGTAATGTGTGTAAACCTGTAACGATAGAAAAAAAACTGTATTATTTACAAAACACATGTGCGTTGGATTCCTTAGTTCAGGCCCTTGCTATTATTTACTGCGAAAATGATGCATTTAAAAATAGGGTTGATGCTTTAAGTACACCGATTGGGGAACTCATCAAACAACTGTCAACAACGAATGTGGGGAGATTGACGTACAAATTGAGATGCATGCTTGTTCTTGAGCAGCCTTTTACAAGATATTTGCTTCCGTCGAACATAACTAAAATAGACTGCGGAATCAACGTCATTCATGTAATAAAAACTTTCTTGCAAGTCCATTTTCCTACAGTTACAGAGATTACAAACTGCAATTCGGAGTATTGTTCAGCAAAGGACAGACAGAAAATATTTCCTACCATTCCTGTAGGAATTTCACTTTTAGAAAATAATGACGGTATTAACCTTGCACATGCGTTACTGAATCTCATAAGTGATCGTTACGCAGCTTGTTACTGTCCATTGACGTATGACGCTGTTAAAGATATTCCTGAATCTTCGTACCATCATGATGTGTCTGCCACTGGAACAGCAAACTTTCTATGCAGTGGAGTGGCGAAGACAATATGCCAATTGAATAACTGTTTATTGTTTCTGGAAGTTATTCCTCCAACTTCTGCAACAGAGTCCACTATTTTCACTGGTTTCACCATTGACGGAGAAGCAGTATTAAATTTGCACAACATCCCAAAATATTTTGAACTTCAAGGGAAAAACTGGCAATTAAGGAGCGTAATTGATTTTTTGAGTCCCATAGATAAAACATCCTTGGGACACTATGTAGTGCACTGCCATAGGAAAGATGGCCAATGGGAATCATACGATGACTTAAGCAGCAAAATTAAGAGCCCACGAACAAATGTATTTCCACACTGTTTGTTATATACAGTCCAGGGAAATGCGCAGTATTAAAAACTTGTAAAGTGCCTAGAGCTTCATGAATCGGGCGCATTCATGCATTGTTGATTATGATATACGATACAAATAAAATATGTACACTAATGTACAGGGTGAGTATAAGTTCGTAACGGACTAGTCGTTTCGAAACCGATAAAAAATTGAAAGAATTAATAATGTCAGTCGACGAAAACGCACGGTATGAGTGGTATTTTCAGCATATTTCCCTCTGGGTGGGAAGGAATATCTATAAAAGTTCAATTAATACAGACGGATCGAGTGATACCACTAACCCCCTTCCCGGGGACTCCATAGTTTCTTCATGCTTTCGTGTGATTCAGATTTGCTGAATACAAGCAAACATAAATGAATACAGTATGCAGAAATGAATGGAAGTATACAGAAATAATCAGTTTTTTGTGCTAATTCGAAATTTGTGTAAAAGACAAAAAAAATTTGCTATGACGTTGTTTGAAAGTCGAAAATCTACTGGAGGTTTCACTTCACCTCTTTTGTTTAAAATTTTCAACACATCTCAATTATTTCAAAATGCTAAATCGCGACCCATCTTCCACTAGTGACCTAGTGACGATTTGAAAATGTATACATAAATTATGTGTTTCGAAACTAATAATCTCTTGCGAAATTACAAGCTCACTTTAAGCTTTAAAATTAATTTGAAATATCAACTTACAAAAATAATGTACATGTTGATTTTTATTACTATTGATCATTTTAACAGTTCGTAGAAAACAATATTTGTAAAAAAAATGTAATACGAAATTGTTACTTTGTAAAATTTGTAAGTAATTGCTCAATTTTTTAATATGATCTTAGTATGTGATACATTATATATTCATCAAATTGGGTGTCTGTCATGAAGATGTCAAACTTTCGTGAGAGTATAGTCTCGCAGCACACACAATACTGTATATATAGCTAACAAAGGTGTTAACATGTAGGATGTATTGTTCCTTAATGATTGCATAGGATTTAGATAATATTTTAATTAATATAACATGAATGGTTTATTGTTTGCAATGTATTGTTTGCAAATTATCCAATGATCTTTATCTATTGTAATGTACTTTGAAGGTAGCCTATTTGCTTTATTTTTGTATTATGTGAGTTGCCTATGTGCTTTATCTTTGTGAAGTATTATTTGAAGCTTCTTTTGAAATCTTGTGTATGGGACATTTTTTTGCAATGTATTCCTTGAAGATTACCTACATGCTTCATCTCATCTAATTATTACTTTGTACATATCACCCACATATTCTATTTTGTCTAATGGAACATTTATAACTTAACTAAAACTTTTATTTTTTGTAATGTATTCCTTGAAGTTTAACTTTATGCTTTGTCTTTAAGAATGTATGCATTCTGACCACAGATATATGTGTGTGCAGTTTGTTTGCGTTGCAGCTATACATATTTGAGGTTTATGTATGAGTTCAACCCTGTGGTGGTTCTTTCTGGTGCAGTTGTGGTTGTTCATTCGGTATGGTATCTTACTGTCACGGAATAACGGTGATTTTAAGTGAGATCAGCCTCTAAGCAATTGGTTAAAGACTGTTGAAGCTTGGTAGTGATAACATCACATCCACTATGGCCGAGGTCGAGAATATGTAGGGTAATACCTCTATACACCTTTTTAATGACACGGTACAGTTCACAGGGGATAAATTTAGTTCTTTATTATTTTCTGTTGTGTACTTGCCTACTTCCTTCCTCAAAATTATTCATCGAAAATTGTGTCCTACCTGGAAAAGGTCCTACATGGGCCCTTAATGTAGGAAAATTTAAAGGATATATGACAAGAACGAATCAACACAAGTCAATTTCACTTTCGAATTCAAAACTTCCAAATGCATAAAGTACGCCTCTTGGGTTTGCGTCAGGAGGGTAGTTTTACAAAGTTTCAGCAGGTGCCCTGAGTCGGTGAGCCCATGCATGGCTACGCCTTTGGCCAACTTGCTGCATCCTTTGTGTTTATTCTTCGAAGGCTCCCACGTGTCATACATTTAATTATTTGCAATGTAAGCATTCTTGGCATGCAGTGGTTTAAAAACGTATCTCGAGACCCTGGGCAAGATTATACCTTCTGTTCTATAAATTTGAAATCTCAATGTGAATCGATACACAAAGTCTTCAGATATACGTCAGCAGAGTATCAAATTTATATAATAACAATGAATTACTGACAAGAATGATATTTAATAATACGCGACGGAAAATTTACACTTGGTAGAGGTATATTATTGTAACACACAGTTGTACTACACTGTAGCACACTTATTTAACCAAAGTAGTAGTAGTACATTTCTGAAAATGTTCTTCAGGCACTAAGATGTGACTGAAATATCCTTAAATATCCTGAACTTTTTTATTAATCAGAATTGCAGGCTACGAATCTTTAAATGTATCCTGTAGTATTTGTAACGACAATTTCTTTGTTTCAAAATGTGGAGGATAGAAATATCACAAACCATGACATAAGAAGAAAATATCGAAGAACTCACATACAACTTCGGTGGTTAATAGGGAAAAGGGGACACTAAACCACAAATCTGCCTAGGGCTCTTCAACACAGTCGGTTGCAATATCAACAAACCTTAAAACGATAACTATTTGCTCCGTACGAGTGGAATCTTTGGCAAATTTGACTTTTTTTTTTTTTTTTTTTTTTTTGTGGCTCATATGTATAGTTAGATTCTTCCAAGAAATGTAAGTATTTACTTTGAATGGCTGGTTGGGGCTACACTTACTTTAATAATTATACAAATCGAACCTCTACTTATGAATTTGTATAGATTATAACTTAGCTTTCTTTGACATTTATATATTCAACAGAAAACAAATATTTACTTATCGCCTCCCTTTTCTCTTTGAGTTGAAAGCAACGCAATCATTTAAATGCCCCACACCTTGCTCTGTGGCAGCTGAAGGTGCGTATTTTATTCCAGAAAAGAATAAATGCATAAAAATGTACCAGAATGTCATCGTCAATTTTTGCTTAAATGTTTCATGTGAGAAATACGACAATAATTTTTACTTTTTTTCTGGACCCCCTTAGTCTTAGGGCCCGTCCGCGTGTATGTTACGCCTCTGATTTGACGTATTCATTCATTTAAATTAAAATGTTAAACTAAAATTTAAAGCCAGATAAGAACAGAATGTTTAATGTTATTGTCCATCTATTTTTCTCACTTCTATTTATTACATTTTTCAACATCATTGGAATGTTAGCTACGCACATTATTGTTGGGGCGAGTTGCCCTCAGGTCACATACATGGTTTGGTGACAAATATTTCCAAGGTTTATGATGCACCCCTCATGACATCTCCCCTCATTAATGTCAACTTTTAACCACGTTAGTATTGGTACACACAAAATGTAGCGAAAAGAAATATTTCTAAATAAAAAAAAGTTGCTCAAATCATACAAAACGATAATTAGGACTGCAATTACAGTTTTACTTGAAATCTGAATCTGATGTATAGGTGAAGTGCCCTGGATTCTTACTATGGGAGACAGATATTTGTTTCATTGTCTTCATTTCTATAATCATGTACTTATCCCATCGTCACGATTAACCTACATGTAGAAAACAAGACGTTAAATATCCAAACATTAAATTAAAATGTATCAATGAATCCTCTAATTTTTGTGAAAATATAAATAGAAGTAGTAGACAATATAGAAAGAAGTTCATTAGTACCAATGTTCAATTATTTTTGTCTTCTCTGTCCCTTAAATGTATCATATGAGGTATCCAACTTATTTCATCCTTAGCAGTGTATACATAACATATATGCTTGATACTGTTATGTTTGGAAGTTACCTAGGTTATGTATTCCTTATATGATATAATATTTGTTCTATTTTCGAAATACATTATTGTAAGGTAATTTATGTTCATAGTATTCCGACCATAAATAAATTATTCGTAATTTTGTCTAATTCAATGTTTTCTTCTGTAAAATTTACCTGTTTATTTTATTCTCTATAACATGTTCTTTCCATGTACTGAGAAATGTATTACATTCTTTTCAGGAGTGTGTGTCGTTTTATGAGCTGTTAACCATTGCTTTATTACAATTTCACTGTTCTCTACATTTCTGTACAGGTAATCATCGTACACTCTTATGTTATGTTGTTCTATAAATTTTCATTTTTCTTTTGTTAGAGAAAGGTAAGTAGCTGTTTCTTACTGAAATTGATCTCCTGAACACGAATATGCCCTTCATTTTCTAAGATTGGTTTTTAATTTGTAATTACGACATAATTCATGTTACCCATAAGCAATGCATTAGCTCTTATTTTCAAGATAATCATAATTCATATTACATAACAATATTCATAAGCAATGCAGGCGTAACTTGATAGATATATTAAGAGCAGCCGGAAAAGGAGGACACAGGGGGACATTTGTCCTCTCCCGAGATATCTGGGAAGAATGAATACAATTCAAATTTTGAAATTAGCGTGAAAACATAGGTGAGATGGGCCATGAAAGACAGATTAAGCGTTCATGCAAAATAACTTAGTGCTGGTGATGCTTTATGACAATCCTCGCTCGGCTTAAACCTTTCGCATGCGAATGGGCGATTTTTTTCAAAATTTCCTCTCCATTCGAAAAACGTCTTGGATATTTCAAAATATGAAAAATTACATACACTTAGAATTTCTTCTAGAGCATTGACGTGAATTTTCGTGTAGTTTTTTTTCACTATTGTCTAGATATTATCAATAGTTTAATAGACTTACGTAATCGCGAAACTATTGAGAATATCTAGACAACAGTGGAAGAAATGTACACGAAAATTCACGTCAATGCTCTAGAAGAAATTCTAAGTGTATGTAATTTTTCATATTTTGAAATATCCAAGACGTTTTTCGAATGGAAAAGAAATTTTGAAAAAAATCGACCACTCACATGTCAAAGGTCCAGCCGAGCCTTAACTGGGGAAAGCAGTTTGTTTCCTCCACTTTAAACACTGTCGCCCCTCCCCAACCCCACAAAAAAGGTCATTGAAATAAATGGTTATTGAATCTTCGACAAGACCGGTTTTTTTTCTGTTGTGCAGGAGATAGTACTCTTTCTTTACTGAAATACGTAGATTCCTTGAACAGTAAAAACCACCAACACTAAAGCACTAAGAAAAAATAAAATTAAGTAATGCCATGAATGTTGAATTCCCACCCAGTCTTCTCGTAAGACGTCAGAAGATTCTCTACGAGTTCTTCATAGTCCTTTGCTCTCCTATTCCCCAGAAAACTATGATACACTTGTCGAAATGCATTCCATGCAATTCACTCATCATCACCGAATAATTTCTTTCATTATTTTCATGTTTCGTTAATGTTAACTGCATTAACATCATGAACTGAAGTTACGACATTACCGTTGTACAGCAAAACTCTTTTAAGACAGCTAGGAGGAATCAATAAAAAGTCTCCAGTCCTCGGTCTTATGTGATATATTCATCGATTCAAACAAGCCTTTGTCATGGCACACAGTCAGGTACCCCTTTTGTTTAGAGAAGTGGAAGAAATTCTTTGCCTGTAGGAAGTAGTAGCTTCACATCATCCACCTGAATACATGACATGTCGATGTCGGAATGGAGTGCTGTTGTTGGAATGATACGTTGTTGATTGATTGATTGATTTGTTGTTTTAAGTCCACTTTATGCACAACAAGGGTAATCGGGACTGGACCTACAGTTTAAAGTGGGATCCGAACCACTGTGTGTCTCCACCCGTGACCCCTTGATTACAAGGCAACGATGCTACCAGAATGCTACGTTGTCAAGCCACCTGTGTTGATACGAAGCTGTATATATTGCATATACGAACGCAAACATTACTCTGGAAACACTGCACAACTAAATGGAAACTGCGAATGTTGAGGCGATCTGTAACAGCAAGGGAGGGATGACGTGATAGGCTGGAATGCCACGTGCCAGGCCGTCAGCAGTGTTGCCATATATACTCCAGTTGAGCTGGGTCTCCGGAATGTGTCTCCTCTCTCCCATCTCCCTGCCGTTATGCCAAAACGAAAGCCAATCGAACTTTTTAATATCATTTCCGTGTTCATCTCCTCAGATTAGTAATGAATGGCTACTTTCATTTCTATAACAAAATGTGTGTAGAAAAGTGTTATTTGTCCATTTATTGTTTGTTATAAATGTTTTGTGAAGCAAAACTTAATGTATTCTCTGAAGTTGAATTATGCTTTCATTCGTTGTAAAATGTCACTATGAATTTTTGTACTGCTCATAACATAGTCAACTGTATTTTTCAAATTTGATATATAAACACACTATAGGCTTAATTTATCCTAACTAAAGAAATTAAATTAGTTTTGTAAATAATAAAATTAAGAACGTAAGTAAAAATTTCTGTTGTCAATTTTCAATCATATTTACCTAGGTAATATGTTACTTACTTTGATACTTCTCCATGACTTTAAAAAAATGTGTGCCTATGATGGTTAAAACTAACATGAAAATGTAAGGTTTCGATATATTGAAATTTCATTGTACATATTAAATCTGTTGCATAAACTGCAATGAAAGAATATATTAAATACCTAAAATACACTTCGTTTGTTTTTCTTCCTATTTAATAAAATTGAGAAACTCTTGTGCAGGCTTGATAAGTGGGATGAATAAGTATTACCCTGCAAATTTTGTCCATCATAATGTGTGTTCTAATTGATTTATATAATGCGAGCCTCATGCATTGTAAAAAGTTCAAAACAAGCTGTGTTTTGTTCTTATGTTGATCTATGTGCCTATAGAGCAACATAAGTAGAAATCAAATCTATAAAATAAAGTAGGATGCCATAGGAGAATTATGGAAATTTGAATAGAAATACTTGTGCATCCTACTGTACGTAGCAAAAAAACCGTACCAAATGTTATGGTGGAAACACTGTGGCTATGTTATAAAAGGGTATCAAGTTTGTTGTTCGGTTAAAAACACACTGCAAGTGGGTTGTTTCCACTTTTAACTGCAGGTCCAGTGTCGATTAACCTATCCGAGTTGAAATATAACGTTGCATTAATTTAGATCAGTGTTCACCAAACGTTATTTTTCCAGTGCTAGGAAAGAATTGTCGCTTTTGGTAGATTTTATCAAATAAGTAAAATTTCTAAATTTACAGTTTTTTTTTGCTAAAACAATTGATTTGCAGCAAATGTACCTTGATATCACGCCAAAATCATGAAGATTCAGGTATTAATGTCAAAGATGTTGAATACTATTTGTGACCTAATTTAAATTAAGAGTGTGATTTCGTGTGCTAACGAATGCCTAACACAAAGTACAATTTGTTGCTCAAAAGTAATTTTTTGACTTGTAGCGATTTTAACTTCATATCATGCCAGAGTTATAAATAAATAGCGTGCTTTCGTGTGCTAACGAATGCCTAAAAGATACTACAATTTGGTTGCTCAAAAATAATTTTTTGATTTGTGGCGATTTTATCTTGATATCAAGCCAGAATCGCGACAATAAACTCTTTAATATCTTGATTAATATTTGTGTGCTTATTAAAATAAGTAGTGTGCTTTCGTGTGCTAACGAATGCCTAAAAGATAGTACAATTTGGTTGCTCAAAAATATTTTTTTTTATTTGTGGCGATTTTATCTTGATATCAAGCCAGAATCGCTACAATAAACTCTTTAATATCTTGATTAATATTTGTGCGCTTATTAAAATAAATAGTGTGCTTTCGTGTGCTAACGAATGCCTAAAAGATAGTACAATTTGGTTGCTCAAAAATATTTTTTTAATTTGTGGCATTTTTATCTTGATATCAAGCCAGAATCGCCACAATAAACTCCTTAATATCTTGATTAATATTTGTGTGCTTATTAAAATAAATAGTGTGCTTTCGTGTGCTAACGAATGCCTAAAAGATAGTACAATTTGGTTGCTCAAAAATAATTTTTTGATTTGTGGCGATTCTGGCTTGATATCAAGCCAGAATCGCCACAATAAACTCCTTAATATCTTGATTAATATTTGTGTGCTTATTAAAATAAATAGTGTGCTTTCGTGTGCTAACGAATGCCTAAAAGATAGTACAATTTGGTTGCTCAAAAATAATTTTTTGATTTGTGGCGATTCTGGCTTGATATCAAGCCAGAATCGCCACGTTAAACTCCTTAATATCTTGATTAATATTTGTGTGCTTATTAAAATAAATAGTGTGCTTTCGTGTGCTAACGAATGCCTAAAAGATAGTACAATTTGGTTGCTCAAAAATAATTTTTTCATTTGTGGCGATTCTGGCTTGATATCAAGCCAGAATCGCCACGTTAAACTCCTTAATATCTTGATTAATATTTGTGTGCTTATTAAAATAAATAGTGTGCTTTCGTGTGCTAACGAATGCCTAAAAGATAGTACAATTTGGTTGCTCAAAAATAATTTTTTCATTTGTGGCGATTCTGGCTTGATATCAAGCCAGAATCGCCACGTTAAACTCCTTAATATCTTGATTAATATTTGTGTGCTTATTAAAATAAATAGTGTGCTTTCGTGTGCTAACGAATGCCTAAAAGATAGTACAATTTGGTTGCTCAAAAATAATTTTTTCATTTGTGGCGATTCTGGCTTGATATCAAGCCAGAATCGCCACAATAAACTCCTTAATATCTTGATTAATATTTGTGTGCTTATTAAAATAAATAGTGTGCTTTCGTGTGCTAACGATGTGCAAACGTTTGAGACATAATTTCATAATTTATTAATATGTGGCGATTCCCACTTGACGCACGTCAGATTTAGGGGCTCTATAAAAACAACCGATTAAAAGTTTATTTGAGCCTATATTTACTTGAGTCCATATTAACTCGCATGACGTTTCGAGGTCCAGGCGTCTGATGCAGGGCCACTTGTTGTTTACGAGTAACATAACTCCGCCTCCACGTGAACCTCTATCGTTACGGAATACCTGAAATTCCGTCAGGGGTATTTCATTATCGGCGATCATTTCATTGAACCACACTTCACTGAAACCAATCACATCGTACTCGTTAAACTCGCTACAGAACATTTGTAGAGTTGATAGCTTTTTTGTTAGGCTTTGCACATTTTGATAGTATATTTTCACACCAGACTCATCACGGGAAGCCACCTGGGGACCAGGGTTGACATGAATGTCGCCTGCTAGCAGAAGGGTAAACGCAGCCACGATGAGGCCATGCTGGGCCGAACCACGTGGCTGGCGGGAAGCGTTGTTCTTGCGGCTTCTGGAAACTGCCCACACGAAGCTCCGATCCGAACCCATGGCCGAGAAAGAAAATCGCCTGTAACTAAACGACCAGTCCTCCACACACTTGCAGTTATCCGGCATTTCATGTCTCGCAATACTACGAATCCACGTCACAAATAACACAAACACAATAGCACACAAACAACCCGAAAACAGTTGAAATTTCGGAGCACGAAATGCGCGTGCATCAGGCTTCGGCGCCATCTTGCCCAGGCTTTTTATTTGTACAACTATAATGCAAGTTGTGAAAAAAAGATAGTTAATTTGCTTCCACTGCACTCTTCATAGATTATTTTTTATTGAAGTTATTTCCATCTGTCTAGGTTTAATGATAATGAATATATCACAAATAGACTTTAGATGTAATTTGATGGACGGCATATTAAATCCACCATAGCATATTGAATCCACCATTTCATATGAGGGGAGGGGGTTATTGTTTTATTTTCTTGTGGAAGGATACATTACTGATAATACCCTTAGGGTGGAATTTGAGCCCCGGACCACGTATTGTGCTACTTCATCGATCTCCAGTAGTAGCACAAGATTATGTGTTTGGTTCAAAGTGCCTAAGTAAATATATATATAGCTATATATTCAACGTTTTGGACAATGTTGTAATTTTCAAAACTAAAGCCGAGCGGCACTGTCGTGAAAGTGCAAGATGTCACTATGATCCCTGTTGGGCTTACTCATAGGAATTGCTTCTGGAGTTTGTGGAGGCTCGGAGTTAACCATCACACCTCTGGACAGCACTCGTACACAAGCCTGACGACAATGGAGGCAATCGCTAAACTAGCTTGCACTGTGCTCCTCCATCCACCCTACAGTCCTGATTATGCCCCATCAGATTTCTATCTATTCGGCCCAATAAAGGACGCAATGCGCGGAACAAGGTTTGAAGACGACGAAAGCGTTTTTGGGGCTATCACGAAATAGCTACGGAAACGAGATATGACCTAATATGAGGACGACATACATTCCCTCGTTCCTCAATGACGCAAGTCTATAGAACTGAACGGAGCATTTATAGAAAAAATATCATATGTAGCTGAAACATTCACCTTTACTTTGTTGACTGTGAATTTCATGTCGAATAAACACTTCTTAAGTAAAATAATGTGGGGCCTTAATTTTTTAACAACCCTTGGGTTTCTCGATGGTAAGAACCTACTTGTGGGTCTATTTTCCGTAGCATATAATACACTCACTCTTCTTTAAAGGCAAAATTCATATTGAACAGCAGGGAGCGGTTCGTCTCAACACAGACCTAAACCCTCCGACAGGTTAAGCTTCCAGCAACTTTTCGCACATAGAGACCCAAACCTGCAAGCAGAAAATAGTCCCGGTGCATGATTCATTCTTGCGTCGATTGATACATGAAACTTGCTGCAAACTTAACCTGTCGCGGGGCTTACGTACCTTATTATATTAGCAATATGTTGTTAAGCCTTGGTATTACACTCTCTTTATGTATGTTGGGTAAGATACTGTTGTACAGTTCTGTTCACATCAAGTGTCAAATTTTAGTGTGTTTCAATTTGCACAAAAAAATGTTATATTTTTATTTGCAAGTAGTTGTACATACAATGAATTTTCTTTTACAGGGTCAATTATTGTGGTTTATTAATCTTGTCTGTCGGTCTGTTGTATAATGAGCTTCTGTTGCTACGAAAGCAGAGAGAAAAAGTTAATGTCACTTACAATTGCGGTATCCTGGCAAATACCCCTGCTGCGAGTTCAACAACAAAGCAGATGGTCCATGGGCTTTCACAACCCAAGCTGGTACCATTACATCAAAATTGAAAGTCATGAAAATTTCGTGTAAATATCGGCCACAGAGGTTGAATCCTTAGTCTATAAATGCTTGCGCAATCATTCCGTTCTATAATAAATAAATAATAATAATAAATAAGCGTTGAAAAGTGAAGAGCTCCATTGACCATTTTGCACAATAGGAACGAACATTGGCACATTATGAATTAAGCCTCTTTATGCACATAGGCTGTTCGGGACTGGGCCTATAGTTGAAAGTGGGAACAGAGCCACTATATACCTCCACCACCTGGTATCGAACCCAGAACCTCTTCATGTTACTACTACGCCTCTCGGACAGAAACTAATATTACGTCGTAAACTAAGACAAAGATATGTAACTATCACCATCCCTTACCATCTAAAACTAACCATTCATGCCCATGACTTTTTGAAACTAACTGTAAATCTTCAATTGAAAAGAGTAAATAGCTATCGCCAAACCCCTTACAATTAGACCTCTAACATTTTTCGATCACTCTCGAAGATCACGTTTGCAATCAAGGTGAACCTTGAGTGAACACCGGCATTACCTTTAATGGGAATATTTCTTGCATATCTTAACAAAGAAAAAAGGTGGTAAGTATACGCAGCAGCAAAATGCCAACCCACGAGAGAATGTAGTTTGTCCGAACACTGGGAAATATTGACATAATTATATAATTGTGACTCCTGTTCTAAAGAAATGGAGTGAAAAGAAACAACTTAAATATCCCAACAGAACTTTAAGTGAAATTAATATGCACTATTGTTTCACTGCACTTTTGCTGTTATCACTGATATATTACGTGGGTGGATCAGAAAAAGGGTTACAACAACAAATAAAAAAAAGTATTACCTGGTATGAATTGATGATGTATTATAAGAAGGCTACACACACCACTTTTCCACGTAATCGCCAAGGCGATTGGGACATTTATCAGACTGCTGAACCAACTTCTTGATGACGTCTTAGTAGAAACCATGTCCCTGCTCATTGAACCACTTCGTGGCAGCTACCTGGATGTCATCGTCGGACGAGAACCGTGTTCCAGACAAGTGCGCTTTCAGCTGAGGAAGAGGTAAAAGTCACGAGGGGCCAAGTACGGGCTGTATGGGGGATGATGGTTCCACACTTCCCACCTGAATCATTTCGTCCACTCGCACCGTATTAATATCTGTTGTTGCCGAAATTGGTCGTCCACTGTGTGCACTAGGGCAGTTTACCGCTGCCGGAACATTCCTTGCCCACAAGAAGCGTGATATGATCCTCCCGAACCATATCAAAGATTCCGTCATATTTAATATTATTCTTAATTATTTTGCTTTTATAATCACTATAAAACGTTATGAAAGATAATATATTTAATAGTTGACCTAATGACATAATTCTGTCATTCGAGAAGTTTCGTGTTTGTTATTTGCAATCTTCTTGAAAGCAAAATCTTTCATTGTTGACAATTAGTCAAAAATATGTGTTCTCAGTTTTAGAATCAAACTATTATGAAAGCCATAAGAGCTAAATTTCAGTTGGAGTTATTAGTAATATAAGGCTTATGGATATTGGAAAGACGTTTTTAAGAATGTGACAACTTTGTAATAGAGAATATTATAGAAACTTCAAGGATCATAATTGTTGTCTTAGACATAGAAAAATGAACCTTATGGAACATACGGTTTAATCTTTAGAATATTGCCATTATACACAAATTAGTCATTCACCTGTTGATATGTGCTGATAAGAATATTTGGCAGCCCTGAAAGTACTCCCCTGGAATTGGAGGAAAGGAAATGAAGGGAGAGTGATGGCACCTTTCAAGCGCATGACACTTCGCACATCCACGGAAGACGAATTCTTCAAGCGTCTCGCCATTGCATCTACTACTACGTCACTGACGTTAAACGTAAAGTTGTCGAAACTCGCCAAGTGTATATGGCACCATCTGGGTAAATTACTTACCTCCTATTTCGTGCATTCGCAGAATGCTTGTTGTAACCATTTTTTTCTGATCCATCCACGTAGATAATTGTTCTTAAAACTTTTAATAAACCCCTTTCACTAATTTTCATTCTCCCTGTTCAGCTTGTTTTGGTGTCTCTGTCCAGACATAACGAAGCAAGCTCCTTATTTGTGTCTCTCCCGGTCTCAATCTTCCCTCCTGGTAACGACTTTCACTATATTCTCCACCTTAAATTTATTTATTTATCTCATAAGCTTTCGTCTTGCCTGCCCTATTAATTTGCACTAGACATGAGTAGGGAATTTCGTCTCTTCCTCCCCGTATAAGTGACATTCTGCCGTGCCGTCTCTCATTTTCGTTTGACATGTGTCCATCCACTTATGCTGAACCAGGGCGACCCTTACTTTTCATTACGTAAGTACACATAGTTTCGCCTTCCTCATTTCCGGTACGAATTCGCTTTTATTGCTAATGTTCACGATATTTTCTAGCCACATTCCGCCAAAATACTCCATTTGTTCGAGTCTGTAACGTACGAGTCGTCCGCGTATAGGAGAAGCGTCAGTTTCGTGTTTGTTGTTGCGTGCCCTCTTTGTTATTTATTCTACAACATTGTTAATGAAGAGAAAAAACAGTAACTGAGAACGACGTACCATGTTTTAAGTAGTACAGTAAATGTACCTTTGACCCCAACCCTGATTTCTTGACCTCTAAGAAAACCTCACCAAAACCTCAAAAACTCACTTTCTCTCCACGTTCCGCGCCTCATTTATTGCGCTGACGATGTTTCACAGCAAAGAAAAGCAGTGATGAGTAAATGCACTTTCTCATCCTTGAAGGATGAATGCGCCTTATCGTAATTTTCTAAGTCCGGCCATGTTTATATATCGTGACCTTTGTAAACCTCGGAACGATGTGATATTTCTGCCACATACACGCGCCCGCGCGCGCCTCTCATTATTTCTGTATTGTGACGTGTTTTTTTTTAAGCAAACAAACAAATAATAATTGTTTTTTTTTTAGGATTCCTGGCCCCTAACCCCGCCAGGGTGCGTGGTACCCAACAACAAAAAAAAGAAGTTCTAACGGCTGCGGTTAGATAACCACACCTCTGTAGAGTTTCACGTGTTTTTTTTTCTCAAAGGTCCTACGGGACACCTCTGTTTGTCAAAAATTCGAGATATTTGCAATTTAACGCAGGACTTGGAAAATTTTCGGAAAATTTTTGGTTCCATGACGACCTATGTTTATTTTGGAATGGGAGGACAGAGGACACCGAGACTCGACCAACACACTAAACCCGACTTTTCTACGACTATTTGTTCAAAAGTTACGAGTGATGAAAGTTTTGGAGGGTGGGTTAACTTCTTACCCCTTGACCCCAGGACCACCAAAACTTGGTATACGTATTCTACATCTCCAAAATCGACAGAGGGTATCTGACGATATCGGATGGGGGTGTTTTTCGATATATTTTTTCGATAACTCTTACCATTTTCGAGATATTTGCAATTTAAGATTTTTTAACGCTGTGGACTTAAAAAATTTTCGATTGATGAAAAAAATTGGTTCCATGACGACCTATGTTTATTTTGGTATGGGAGGACAGAGGACACCGAGACTCGACCGACACACTAAACCCGACCTCTCTACGCCTACTCTACGTCACCAAAGAAAATCGACAAGGGGAGATTTTTCGATAACTCTCACTGTTTGCAAGTTACTTAGGTTTTTGATAGACGACAACGACGGAGTCATCAATGAGTAAACATCTGAACTCGGTGAACAAGTCAACTTTTTTCAGTACGTCAATATTTTTTTTTCTTATTTCATAGTGAATGGGTTAGGTGACTCGAGTTCGCTGCCAGCACTGGCACGCGGTGC
Source organism: Lepisma saccharinum (assembly GCF_977018435.1). NCBI lineage: Eukaryota > Metazoa > Arthropoda > Insecta > Zygentoma > Lepismatidae > Lepisma > Lepisma saccharinum. The sequence goes on from NW_028143527.1 coordinate 67,036, forward strand.
ATCGTCTCTACGTGCGGTCCGTGTCGAGCATTTACGTGCAAGCGAGTGAAATTCCGGTTAAGTCTACCTTCTGTGTTCTGAACCATGTCTGTACGGCGAGTGAATACTGCGAAATTGGTCTTCACGAATGTGCGACAAAAACCAACATCGATACAACTGCATCGGTGGATACAGCAGAATTTGTCACTAACAGAAGATCAAGTGCTTAGTACTGAAATCGATCAATATCGAAAGTGTGTGTTTATAAAGTTAATATCGCGAGTGTTAGGCGAGCAGATAATATTACGATCGGGAGGCACATTAGTTTACACTGATGACAATGGGGAGCATGAGGTAAAACTGGAATGGGCGGATCAAAATAGCGTAATTGTGAATGTACATGTAGTTCCTATGGAACTTCCAATGGACGTTCTACAACAGACACTGACAACATATGGTGATGTGAAATATGTTGACGATGAAGAGTACACGGATGAATATATATACCCAACGCGTACTGGTACAAAGCGAATTCGCATGACGCTTAAAAAACCAATTCCATCGTACATCACTATCAAAGGTGATCGATATTGGGTAACGTACTATGGTCAAAAGATTACGTGCAGGATATGTGAATCTACAGAACATCTCTCAAATTGTTGCGATAAGCGTAGAAAACCAGGAAGAAGGACAGCCTCCACATATGCGGAAGCCACCCACCGATCACCAATCAATATTGATGCAGCAGAACAACCACTGCCATACCAGCCTACAAGTTTTCAAGTACCCAAGACAACCCTGGACATAGAAATGAAAGAATCCCCAAAGAACCCAGATGTAAAAGAACCCGAAGGTGCCGCACAGACGCCACTGGATCCTCCGACGAACAAAGTTTCATCAGAGAGAGCAGCAAAGGAAACTTCCCATTTGTTAACAACAGAAAGTCAAAATTCGACATGGGTAGCAGAAGTTGAACGCGAGGAACTTTCGAGTAACTACCAGGTCTCGCCTGAAGCCTCGATTAGTGATAAGCTAGCCCCTCCCCTCCCCGCGAACAGCTGTGTATCGGAAGGTGAAAAGAGCCAGGCAGGTCATGAGCTTTCCCTGCCAGGCGCTTCCTCGCACACAACGACCTTGAAACTAGCAGAAGGAAACGTGAGTGGACAACATGACCAACCTAAAATTGCTCCCCCCCTTCCCTTGTCACAATCGCAAGAAATGGTATCAGGAGATGACTCCCAAACTGAAGAGGAATCCACAGATGATAAGCAAGTTATGGACAAAGGTCAACGAAATAGAAAAAAACGCACAAGTTCACGACTGAAAGCGGTAACAGAAGGTAAGAAAAAGAAATGTACCAGGATGTTTCTAAGCCAGCAGTCCATCACACACAGCAGGAAGACCCAACAAAAGTGAAATGTTAAGTAGATGTGGGTTCAGATCGTCTTCCCCCCCTCCATTAGGTAGTTAGTGTAAGGAGAAATGTTTGTTTATGTTTTGAGATGAGAGTGATTTACGAGTGTAGTGCGCGACATAAATTTGTGTACTTTCCTAGTGTATACAGTGTAATGTTTATATTACATGTTAGAGAGTTACAAGATGAATATCGATATAATAACAGGTAGAAAAAATAGTGTAAATTGTGTCATGCACATGAACGATTATCATTATTCTGAAAACACTTCGGACTAATACTTACTTTAGTGCAATTGAGCACCAAAAATGCACATTTACGTGGTATTCTTATATACAGTTTTTTATAATATCTTATTGTGCATGAATTACAGCACTCGTCTTTGTACCCTTAACATCAATGGGATCCTGACGCCAGTGAAATGCAAATTGCTTGCGGACTTTGTCCGAATCCACTCGATTGACATTTTATACTTGCAGGAAGTTTGTATTGTAGATTTTAACTTCCTGTATGGGTACGAGGCTATTGTAAACTTGGGGACAAGCGGGAGAGGGACGGCAATTATAATCAAAAGTGGTATAGAAATAAAAAATGTAAAGAAATTAGTCGATGGGAGGGGAATTAGTTTTCAAAGTCAACGTTATACTTTTGTTAATATCTACGCCCCCTCCGGACAGCAAAACAGATGGAAGAGAGAACAATTTTACCAGGCTGAGATCGTATACTTACTTCCAAATAATGATTCGTGTATCATCCTAGGTGGTGATTTTAATCAAGTGCTGCGATCATGTGATTGTATAGGAAAGTTTCAAAATAGTTTAGCTTTAACGACCTTAATCAGCGATTTACAGCTGAAGGACATCTGGACCGAAAAACGAAAGGATATAGTGTTTACCTATTTCAATAACAAAGCAGGTTCTAGACTGGACAGATTCTATACACTTGGTCATACTATAAAATATGTGACGACAATAGATGCTTTGCCGGTACCTTTTTCAGATCATATAGCAATCAGAATGAGTATTAATCTACAAGAATCTAAATTAGTTTGGGGTCCGTCCTATTGGAAAATGAACTCTGCCCTACTTCAACAGCCTAATGTTAATGATATGTTTGAAGAAAAAAGGAAGTATTGGTGCCGGCAACAAAAACACTATACTGATTACAATACGTGGTGGGTAAAATACGTAAAACCTCGAATAAAATCCTATTTTCAATGGCTAGGGAAAGAGAGTGCACGTGACCGGAACTTAATGTTGAACTTCTATTACAAATGTTTACATGAGTTATGTATGCGACCTGATGTCACCGAACATTATCCACAGATACAAAAATATAAAGCACAAATCCTTACGTTGCAACGGCATAATTTGGAGGGTATAAAGATAAGAACTACTCATGCGTCATCCTTGCAAGATGAACGAACCTCTTTATTTCACTATGTTCACACACAAAAACAAAAGCGAGCTCTTTTGATAAACAATATTGTCGATTCCGGCGGAGATACACATAGAACTCAACAAGGTATATCACAGGCGTTTTACACGTATTATAATAATTTGTATACTGGTAAAGAAGTAGATCAATTGGCTGTACAACAATTGCTCACCTCGGTAAATAATTTTTTGACGGACGAAGACAGAACTTTGTTAGACAGTGACGTCACTGTCGATGAGGTGTATGAAGCACTGCGTACTTGTAACGTTAAGCGCACTCCTGGCAACGATGGCATAGGCTACCAATTTTATATACGTTTTTTTGATGTTATGAAACATGAATTGGTCAAGATAATACAAGATGCATTTCGAAACGAATGCGTGCTTCAAAATGAAGGTATAATTGTACTGATTGCCAAAAAAACGCGTCCGAGTGCAGTGACTGACTTTAGGCCCATTACTTTGTTAAACTGTGATTATAAGATTATGGCCAAAGTTTTGGCTAATAGACTGAAACCTATATTATCTTCCTTACTCAGTTCACGGCAAACATGTGTCAGTAAAACTCAAAATATATTTTCTACGGTGGCGGATATACGTGATATAATGTATTATTATGAAATGCAACAAACCGCAGCTTGTATACTATCCATTGATTTCACAAAAGCTTTTGATCTTGTAATTCACCAATATTTGTTTGAAGTACTTCGAGCCTATCGCTTCAGTGAAGCCTTTATATCTGTTTTGCAAAGTTTCTATAGAAAGGCAACCTCCCGTCTTCTTATCAATGGATTCGTGACTCCTGCAATACACGTGACGAGATCCATTCGCCAGGGGTGCCCCTTGAGTGTGCTTCTCTTCGCTTTGACCTTGGACCCGCTACTTCGATGTATTCAGTGCCGAGCCCCACCCGCAGCGAGTGCTTTCCTTGAAACGCAAGTGTTTACATTCGCAGACGATTTATCAGCTTGTGTAACAACAACGACCCAGCTCCAAAATATACTGAATGCAATGTGTTTGTATTGTTCTGCCAGTGGAGCGGAAGTTAACATGACAAAATCAAAGGCTTTACCTGTTGGCAACTGGAAGCAAGACAATCCGGACATAGGGATAAAATATGTAAACGAACTCAAAATATTGGGCATTACTTTTCATACTAATGAATCCAGAATGCTGGATCTAAACTGGACGAAAATTGTAAGCGAAATCAGGTTACAGTGTTATCAAATGAGAGGAAGACAACTCAATTTAATTCAGCGTGTTTGGTTCCTACACACTTTTATTTTTAGTAAATTAAATTATGTCGCTCAAGTGTTGCCAATCACACAGCAATATCTCCGACAAATAAAGTCTGCTTTGGGATGGTTCATGTGGTACGGACATTTTTTTCGGGTACCATTCCCGATCATGTGCCAAACACAAATGACAGGTGGTCTAGAATTATGGAATATTGAAAATAAATGTAAGTCCCTATTTTTAGCTAGAAATTATAAATTGTACTTAATTGAACGGTCGATTACATCAATGTGGTTGCGTATATTTACCGATACGTTTCCACCGCAAAATCCACCCAACTTGTCTCGACTAACAAAGAGCCCTATGTATGTACGAAATTTTGTACAAGAATGGAGTTATGTGGAGTTTCCCATGGACTTGAAGGAAAATACTGTGTCAAAATATTTGTATGAACATTTTCAACGACAACTTATTTTGCAGCAGAGTCGAATAGAGAAAAAATTTCCTAATGTTATTTGGTCAAATGTATGGCAAAATCTCCACAAGCCTTTCCTTGACACGGACATACGAAGTTTGTGGTATACCCTGGTGCATGATCTAGTTCCAACAAATGTTCGACTAAATTAAATAAAAAGACTACCAACAAATGAGTGTAGACAATGCGGAGAGGTGGATACAAATGAACATAGCCTCACTACATGTAAAGGAATTTCAGAAATTTGGGCCTTTCTCCTTATGTGCCTTGCCAAAATATGTCGTATATCGCCACAATGCTTTCAAGCAAAAATTTGTATATTACCAGACTTCAAATATTTCCCTGTGAAGAAACAAAATGCCATTGTGTGGCTAATAGCACATACAGTATATTATATATATAGCAAAATGTTTGAACCAAATATCACCCTATATACAATGTATCTTAAAAGATCTAGACGGAAACAATCAAATAAACAAAATGTCCGATTGTCACAATATTTTGGTAAATATCTGGATGTAATGTAATTGTATGTATACATGTAGGAAAAAAATCCATAGATGTAAACAGAATAGTGACATAAAACTTATAAAAAAAAAAAAGGTGACTTGCAACGACGAAGGCCTTCTACCAACACGTACTCAGCTTATGCCGGCGTAATTCGCTAAAATATGTTTTTAACTATAGTCATTTAGGAACCGCCTCAGTCCTGTTGTTAATTTGGAAAAGGTAATTGATCCAAAAATAACAAGGGGGGAGGTAATTAAAGGTTCCAAATGACAATAGTTAGAGTTTCTCCAATCTAGTAAAGTGTGGATTGGTTGAAATCTCCAAGGCGTATTTTGCATTTTTTTTTTCAAATATGAACACGTTAAAACTGAACTGGGCTAATAATTTCTTAATTGCAATTATTTTTCCAAAAAAAAAACTTCTGCAACACAGAAATGTTGGCAAGAATTTCCATGTAACCTAGTTGTTTTTACTCAGACAAAATCAATAGTTTTACATTCCAAACATTCCCCGAGTGTGTGTGCGTGTGTGTATATGTGACGTCGACCTGTTAAGAATGTCACGTCAATAATACTAGCTTGGATATGTCATAACCTTCTTTTTTTATATAGAGAAAAGAGAGAGAGAGGGATAGGGTCATGTAACTGGTGATTTGCTTGGCTAAGGGGAATTTTCTGAGAATTCTTTCCATTCCAAATATTCTTGTATATGTGTGTGTGTGTGGTTGTGTAGAGATTGATGCGCTTATGTATGTATGTAAACATTAAGGCATTGACTTGTTAAGAATGTTACATCAATAATACTGTCTCGGGAATGTTATGCTCTTCCTTTTTCTCTATAAAAAAAGAGAAATTTGTGTTGATTGTTTGGTTAAAAAGAATTTCCTAATTATTTGTTTTGTCACAAGAATTGTTTGCATTCCAAACATTCCTAAGTGTTTGCATAAAGATTGATACACTTACAGCTATATATGTGCATTAACTTGTTAAGAATGTCACATCAATAATACCGGCTCGGAAATGTCATGTCCTCTCCCTCTATAGAAGGTCATATAAATGTGCTAATTGGTTGGCTAAGGGGGATTTCCTGATTAGTAAATTGAGGTTATAAATACGTACGTATAAAGGTTTTGCTAATATGGAATGCTAAAGCTCAGTACTTGGCTCTCTCAGGGATTCGAATTCTATTAGGTTAAACAGCATAGAAATTTCACAGCAAGAATTCTCATATTTACTGACGATATTCTTAACAACCTGTGTTGTGATTCCACTATAAACTGTATACAAAATATGCAGTCCCTAGAATGAGATGGACGAGGCTTATGAACCTCGACCTATACAGTTGTACAATCTGGCAATGAATGGATGTTTTCTTTTTATTAAGCATAGCAGAGTGTTTTCGCTTATTTTAATATCAGGCAACAATGTTAGAAAGTGGCCCCCAAGAATACAATTTAAAATCACTAATGTGATATGAACCTTTTTACTTGAGTGTATTTGAATATGAAAGTGAGGTAATTGAGGAGAACAATCACAAATAAGCTTGCAACGGTATTGAGAGGGGTCACGAGTTCAAACTTCAGACGATTTCTGTTAATCTGCTAAGGCGATATCAGTACGAAAATTTGTAAAAAAGAAGAGGCAATTTTGGCTAATGGCAACGATGAGGATGAATAATGATAATTATGATGAAATTGATGTGTGGCACTTAGAAAACAAAACTTCAAAGTGTATTGCACCAACAGCTACCCCCTCCCCAAATACAAGTCAGTTAACAGAGCTGTATATTTGTTGGTTTACGAGTCTGAGGGCTTAAGTAACTATGTTCACTATAGCTATACATATTAAAAAATGAAATGACCTGAGCAATAAAATATAACAATACCGATTCTGGCTTTTTGTCGGATGACGTTGTGGTAACGTTGTTGCAATCCCACACCTCTGATGGTGTATGAACTTAAATGTTTTGCATAACATGAAATACTGTTAATGGGAATGTGTTGTTTCTAATGTTCAATATAGAAAGCAGATAACAAGAAAAAGAAGAAAAGAAATGTTGCAGGTAGATACGGAGCCTCAGCCCAAACACATATATGATCAGACAGGATGTCAACAATGCATTCATAACTAACATGTGATTATTCAAAAATTGAAATAGTGCAGTGGGAAACAACCAACTAACTAACTCTCTAGGCATTTTTAAACCCGAAGAGAGCAAATACAAGCACAAGCGTAAATAATTAAATAAGTTACAAGGGGTTCGAATTTTTTGATCTAGGTATGGATGCAGACAGGTACTAAGTTTTGTGTGTGGACACAATTGATAATGGAAAATCCTCTTCAACACAATAACATAGTGGTAATGTTGGTTTTGCCTTGTTCCTATCGATAACATAGTGGTTACACGAAAGAAAGAAATAAAAAAAATTAAAACACTGTCCCCTATTTGGAAATACTTCTCGAAATTATTCAACTACTTTTTTGCTCTTCATATCTTCGTAACTAAAAAAAATGTTTTGTCAAACGTTTGGATGACTATGAAAATATTGAAACATATGATGTAATAATAAAACGTTGTTGCATTGTAATCAAATGAATTCTTTGAATATGTAGAATATGGTAGGATATATCTTAAAATGTTAGAAGCTATTTGTTATGGTATTCTTTCTCTTTCTCTCTCTCTCTCTACTCTTTCTTAAATTTTCATCATCATAGTTAAAATTAATCCAAGAGAAAATATATATTTTGTGTTGACATGGGAAACATGCAATAAAAATGCATGATCAATAGTTAAGGTCAAAATCTGAATAAACAGTGAGAGTGATACACGCAATCTTCCATCTGTGTGATTAGTACAAAATTGAGAGAAGGAAGGCTTTTGTTGCTAAATCTTCAAGTTTAAGAAGGCAAAAGAATTAGTTGGTTAATACGGAGCTAATTAGAAACTGCCATCCTCGAAGCTTCATGCTGCAAACCTGGCTCTTTACAAGTTTATTTCCGACATGATCCTCATGCTTTTTTTTTTGTTACAGATAACGTCAAATGCCGTGACATGCGATTTTCTGGCTTTTCTATTCACAACACAAATACTTATGTTTTTTTTTTATATCGCAACGATGAAGATAATTAGTACTATATGGGGGTTCGGTGAATCTCAGACTTCCAAGAAAAATAAAACTCCTGTAGGATTTTCCGTGTAGCAGTGAGACACACTAACTAACTAACTAACTAACTCCCTAGCCTTCTTAAACCCGAAGGTTCATGGCTGCAGCAACACAGGCCTTCCATCTGTCCCTATCTTGAGCAAGTTCTATATACTTTTTTCTATCCCTACCGATTTCCTTTAGGTCCATCTCAACGTTGTTTCTCCATTTTTGTTTTGGTCTTCCTACAGGTCTCTTAAGTAGGCTTAATTCAGGAAATGCATGTTACTTTTTCCTTCATAAACTTTTGTCTTCTTGTTAAATATCTAAGATACTAAATGTTAAAATATCCAATAACAGTAATTGTGCCTGTAAAGTGAAAAGGTAAAGGTAAAGTGTTCCCCTGTGCATAGCACCACGCCATGAAGGCGTATAGGGGGTGTGGGGGTAACGCCCCACACTTTCTTGATCCGGTCGTGAGTGGGGGTGATGTGATCAGCATCACGCCCCTGACCGCCTTTACCCCCCAGGGTTTCCCCCAGGTACCCATGTTATTCGACGCAGTAATTGTGCCTGTGGATGCGAAAACTTGATCCCTTGCATTGACATTGAGAGTATTTGAAAATAAGATTCTTAGGAAAAAATATTTTAAAAGGGATGAAGAAACAAGTGAATGGTGAAGGTTACATAATTTATAAGTATATAATTTATGTTAGTTTCCAAGTATTATTAGATTGATGATTAAATCACAAATACTTAGGTGGGCACGAATG
>NW_028143528.1:0-76000 GCF_977018435.1 Lepisma saccharinum
TAATCGTTGTAGTGGATATTTGAAATAACCACTTTCATTGTTGAAACAATGTAATACATCCTTGGAATCACGTTTTACAAAAACATTATATAAAATTTCAAACTCGCATATCTCCGTTAGTATAGAAGATGCAGATGTGATTTTACACTCAATGTAATCAGGTCGAAGCTCTCTCTTGGCTCATCCGGAAAAAATTTTCCCATGTGTAATATTCATGCTTAGTTACCATGGAAACTATCATAACAATAAAGTAAACAATCTATTTGTGCATGATTGTAGTCGTTGTAGTGGAGATTTGAAATAACCACTTTCATTGTTGAAACAATGTAATACATCCTTGGAATCACGTTTTAAAAAAACATTATATAAAATTTCAAACTCGCATATCTCCGTTAGTATAGAAGATACAGAAGTGATTTTACCCTCAATGTAATCATGTCGAAGCTCTCTATTGGCTCATCCGGAAAAAATTTTCCCATGTGTAATATTCATGCTTAGTTACCATGGAAACTATCATAACAATAAAGTAAACAATCTATTTGTGCATGATTGTAATCGTTGTAGTGGATATTTGAAATAACCACTTTCATTGTTGAAACAATGTAATACATCCTTGGAATGACGTTTTACAAAAACATTATATAAAATTTCAAACTCAGATATCTCCGTTACTATAGAAGATACAGATGTGATTTTACACTCAATGGAATCAGGTCGAAGCTCTCTCTTGGCTCATCCGGAAAAAATTTTCCCATGTGTAATATTCATGCTTAGTTACCATGGAAACTATCATAACAATAAAGTAAACAATCTATTTGTGCATGATTGTAGTCGTTGTAGTGGAGATTTGAAATAACCACTTTCATTGTTGAAACAATGTAATACATCCTTGGAATCACGTTTTACGAAAACATTATATGAAATTTCAAACTCGCATATCTCCGTTAGTATAGAAGATGCAGATGTGATTTTACACTCAATGTAATCAGGTCGAAGCTCTCTATTGGCTCATCCGGAAAAAATTTTCCCATGATTAATATTCAAGCTTAGTTACCAAGGAAACTATCATAAGAATAAAGTAAACAATCTATTTGTGCATGATTGTAGTCGTTGTCGTGGAGATTTGAAATAACCACTTTCATTGCTGAAACAATGTAATACATCCTTGGAATCACGTTTTAAAAAAACATTATATAAAATTTCAAACTCGCATATCTCCGTAACTATAGAAGATACAGAAGTGATTTTACCCTCAATGTAATCATGTCGAAGCTCTCTATTGGCTCATCCGGAAAAATTTTACCCATGTGTAATATTCATGCTTAGTTACCATGGAAACTATCATAACAATAAAGTAAACAATCTATTTGTGCATGATTGTAGTCGTTTTCGTGGAGATTTGAAATAACCACTTTCATTGTTGAAACAATGTAATACATCCTTGGAATCACGTTTTAAAAAACATTATATAAAATTTCAAATTCGCATATCTCCGTTAGTATAGAAGATACAGAAGTGATTTTACACTCAATGTAATCATGTCGAAGCTCTCTATTGGCTCATCCGGAAAAATTTTACCCATGTGTAATATTCATGCTTAGTTACCATGGAAACTATCATAACAATAAATTAAACAATCTATTTGTGCATGATTGCAGTCGTTGTAGTGGATATTTGAAATAACCACCTTCATTGTTGAAACAATGTAATACATCCTTGGAATCACGTTTTAAAAAACATTATATAAAATTTCAAATTCGCATATCTCCGTTACTATAGAAGATACAGAAGTGATTTTACACTCAATGGAATCAGGTCGAAGCTCTCTATTGGCTCATCCGGAAAAAATTTTCCCATGTGTAATATTCATGCTTAGTTACCATGGAAACTATCATAACAATAAAGTAAACAATCTATTTGTGCATGATTGTAATCGTTGTAGTGGATATTTGAAATAACCACTTTCATTGTTGAAACAATGTAATACATCCTTGGAATGACGTTTTACAAAAACATTATATAAAATTTCAAACTCGGATATCTCCGTTACTATAGAAGATACAGATGTGATTTTACACTCAATGGAATCAGGTCGAAGCTCTCTATTGGCTCATCCGAAAAAAATTTTCCCATGTGTAATATTCATGCTTAGTTACCATGGAAACTATCATAACAATAAAGTAAACAATCTATTTGTGCATGATTGTAGTCGTTGTCGTGGAGATTTGAAATAACCACTTTCATTGCTGAAACAATGTAATACATCCTTGGAATCACGTTTTAAAAAAACATTATATAAAATTTCAAACTCGCATATCTCCGTAACTATAGAAGATACAGAAGTGATTTTACCCTCAATGTAATCATGTCGAAGCTCTCTATTGGCTCATCCGGAAAAATTTTACCCATGTGTAATATTCATGCTTAGTTACCATGGAAACTATCATAACAATAAAGTAAACAATCTATTTGTGCATGATTGTAGTCGTTTTCGTGGAGATTTGAAATAACCACTTTCATTGTTGAAACAATGTAATACATCCTTGGAATCACGTTTTAAAAAACATTATATAAAATTTCAAATTCGCATATCTCCGTTACTATAGAAGATACAGAAGTGATTTTACACTCAATGGAATCAGGTCGAAGCTCTCTATTGGCTCATCCGGAAAAAATTTTCCCATGTGTAATATTCATGCTTAGTTACCATGGAAACTATCATAACAATAAAGTAAACAATCTATTTGTGCATGATTGTAGTCGTTGTAGTGGAGATTTGAAAAAACCACTTTCATTGTTGAAACAATGTAATACATCCTTGGAATCACGTTTTACGAATACATTATATGAAATTTCAAACTCGCATATCTCCGTTAGTATAGAAGATGCAGATGTGATTTTACACTCAATGTAATCAGGTCGAAGCTCTCTATTGGCTCATCCGGAAAAAATTTTCCCATGATTAATATTCAAGCTTAGTTACCAAGGAAACTATCATAACAATAAAGTAAACAATGTATTTGTGCATGATTGTAGTCGTTGTCGTGGAGATTTGAAATAACCACTTTCATTGTTGAAACAATGTAATACATCCTTGGAATCACGTTTTAAAAAAACATTATATAAAATTTCAAACTCGCATATCTCCGTTAGTATAGAAGATACAGAAGTGATTTTACCCTCAATGTAATCATGTCGAAGCTCTCTATTGGCTCATCCGGAAAAATTTTACCCATGTGTAATATTCATGCTTAGTTACCATGGAAACTATCATAACAATAAAGTAAACAATCTATTTGTGCATGATTGTAATCGTTGTAGTGGATATTTGAAATAACCACTTTCATTGTTGAAACAATGTAATACATCCTTGGAATGACGTTTTACAAAAACATTATATAAAATTTCAAACTCGGATATCTCCGTTACTATAGAAGATGCAGATGTGATTTTACACTCAATGGAATCAGGTCGAAGCTCTCTATTGGCTCATCCGAAAAAAATTTTCCCATGTGTAATATTCATGCTTAGTTACCATGGAAACTATCATAACAATAAAGTAAACAATCTATTTGTGCATGATTGTAGTCGTTGTCGTGGAGATTTGAAATAACCACTTTCATTGCTGAAACAATGTAATACATCCTTGGAATCACGTTTTAAAAAAACATTATATAAAATTTCAAACTCGCATATCTCCGTAACTATAGAAGATACAGAAGTGATTTTACCCTCAATGTAATCATGTCGAAGCTCTCTATTGGCTCATCCGGAAAAATTTTACCCATGTGTAATATTCATGCTTAGTTACCATGGAAACTATCATAACAATAAAGTAAACAATCTATTTGTGCATGATTGTAGTCGTTGTAGTGGAGATTTGAAATAACCACTTTCATTGTTGAAACAATGTAATACATCCTTGGAATCACGTTTTAAAAAAACATTATATAAAATTTCAAACTCGCATATCTCCGTAACTATAGAAGATACAGAAGTGATTTTACCCTCAATGTAATCATGTCGAAGCTCTCTATTGGCTCATCCGGAAAAATTTTACCCATGTGTAATATTCATGCTTAGTTACCATGGAAACTATCATAACAATAAAGTAAACAATCTATTTGTGCATGATTGTAATCGTTGTAGTGGATATTTGAAATAACCACTTTCATTGTTGAAACAATGTAATACATCCTTGGAATCACGTTTTACAAAAACATTATATAAAATTTCAAACTCGCATATCTCCGTTAGTATAGAAGATGCAGATGTGATTTTACACTCAATGTAATCAGGTCGAAGCTCTCTATTGGCTCATCCGGAAAAAATTTTCCCATGATTAATATTCAAGCTTAGTTACCAAGGAAACTATCATAACAATAAAGTAAACAATCTATTTGTGCATGATTGTAGTCGTTGTCGTGGAGATTTGAAATAACCACTTTCATTGTTGAAACAATGTAATACATCCTTGGAATCACGTTTTACAAAAACATTATATAAAATTTCAAACTCGCATTTCTCCGTTACTATAGAAGATACAGAAGTGATTTTACACTCAAAGGAATCAGGTCGAAGCTCTCTATTGGCTCATCCGGAAAAATTTTACCCATGTGTAATATTCAGGCTTAGTTACCATGGAAACTCTCATAACAATAAAGTAAACAATCTATTTGTGCATGATTGTAGTCGTTTTCGTGGAGATTTGAAATAACCACTTTCATTGTTGAAACAATGTAATACATCCTTGGAATCACGTTTTAAAAAACATTATATAAAATTTCAAATTCGCATATCTCCGTTACTATAGAAGATACAGAAGTGATTTTACACTCAATGGAATCAGGTCGAAGCTCTCTATTGGCTCATCCGGAAAAAAATTTCCCATGTGTAATATTCATGCTTAGTTACCATGGAAACTATCATAACAATAAAGTAAACAATCTATTTGTGCATGATTGTAGTCGTTGTAGTGGAGATTTGAAAAAACCTCTTTCATTGTTGAAACAATGTAATACATCCTTGGAATCACGTTTTACGAAAACATTATATGAAATTTCAAACTCGCATATCTCCGTTAGTATAGAAGATACAGAAGTGATTTTACACTCAATGTAATCATGTCGAAGCTCTCTATTGGCTCATCCGGAAAAATTTTACCCATGTGTAATATTCATGCTTAGTTACCATGGAAACTATCATAACAATAAATTAAACAATCTATTTGTGCATGATTGCAGTCGTTGTAGTGGATATTTGAAATAACCACTTTCATTGTTGAAACAATGTAATACATCCTTGGAATCACGTTTTAAAAAACATTATATAAAATTTCAAATTCGCATATCTCCGTTACTATAGAAGATACAGAAGTGATTTTACACTCAATGTAATCATGTCGAAGCTCTCTATTGGCTCATCCGGAAAAATTTTACCCATGTGTAATATTCATGCTTAGTTACCATGGAAACTATCATAACAATAAATTAAACAATCTATTTGTGCATGATTGCAGTCGTTGTAGTGGATATTTGAAATAACCACCTTCATTGTTGAAACAATGTAATACATCCTTGGAATCACGTTTTAAAAAACATTATATAAAATTTCAAATTCGCATATCTCCGTTACTATAGAAGATACAGAAGTGATTTTACACTCAATGGAATCAGGTCGAAGCTCTCTATTGGCTCATCCGGAAAAAATTTTCCCATGTGTAATATTCATGCTTAGTTACCATGGAAACTATCATAACAATAAACTAAACAATCTATTTGTGCATGATTGTAGTCGTTGTCGTGGAGATTTGAAATAACCACTTTCATTGCTGAAACAATGTAATACATCCTTGGAATCACGTTTTAAAAAAACATTATATAAAATTTCAAACTCGCATATCTCCGTAACTATAGAAGATACAGAAGTGATTTTACCCTCAATGTAATCATGTCAAAGCTCTCTATTGGCTCATCCGGAAAAATTTTACCCATGTGTAATATTCATGCTTAGTTACCATGGAAACTATCATAACAATAAAGTAAACAATCTATTTGTGCATGATTGTAATCGTTGTAGTGGATATTTGAAATAACCACTTTCATTGTTGAAACAATGTAATACATCCTTGGAATCACGTTTTACAAAAACATTATATAAAATTTCAAACTCGCATATCTCCGTAACTATAGAAGATACAGAAGTGATTTTACACTCAATGTAATCATGTCGAAGCTCTCTATTGGCTCATCCGGAAAAATTTTACCCATGTGTAATATTCATGCTTAGTTACCATGGAAACTATCATAACAATAAATTAAACAATCTATTTGTGCATGATTGTAGTCGTTTTCGTGGAGATTTGAAATAACCACTTTCATTGTTGAAACAATGTAATACATCCTTGGAATCACGTTTTAAAAAACATTATATAAAATTTCAAATTCGCATATCTCCGTTACTATAGAAGATACAGAAGTGATTTTACACTCAATGGAATCAGGTCGAAGCTCTCTATTGGCTCATCCGGAAAAAAATTTCCCATGTGTAATATTCATGCTTAGTTACCATGGAAACTATCATAACAATAAAGTAAACAATCTATTTGTGCATGATTGTAGTCGTTGTAGTGGAGATTTGAAAAAACCTCTTTCATTGTTGAAACAATGTAATACATCCTTGGAATCACGTTTTACGAAAACATTATATGAAATTTCAAACTCGCATATCTCCGTTAGTATAGAAGATACAGAAGTGATTTTACACTCAATGTAATCATGTCGAAGCTCTCTATTGGCTCATCCGGAAAAATTTTACCCATGTGTAATATTCATGCTTAGTTACCATGGAAACTATCATAACAATAAATTAAACAATCTATTTGTGCATGATTGCAGTCGTTGTAGTGGATATTTGAAATAACCACTTTCATTGTTGAAACAATGTAATACATCCTTGGAATCACGTTTTAAAAAACATTATATAAAATTTCAAATTCGCATATCTCCGTTACTATAGAAGATACAGAAGTGATTTTACACTCAATGTAATCATGTCGAAGCTCTCTATTGGCTCATCCGGAAAAATTTTACCCATGTGTAATATTCATGCTTAGTTACCATGGAAACTATCATAACAATAAATTAAACAATCTATTTGTGCATGATTGCAGTCGTTGTAGTGGATATTTGAAATAACCACCTTCATTGTTGAAACAATGTAATACATCCTTGGAATCACGTTTTAAAAAACATTATATAAAATTTCAAATTCGCATATCTCCGTTACTATAGAAGATACAGAAGTGATTTTACACTCAATGGAATCAGGTCGAAGCTCTCTATTGGCTCATCCGGAAAAAATTTTCCCATGTGTAATATTCATGCTTAGTTACCATGGAAACTATCATAACAATAAACTAAACAATCTATTTGTGCATGATTGTAGTCGTTGTCGTGGAGATTTGAAATAACCACTTTCATTGCTGAAACAATGTAATACATCCTTGGAATCACGTTTTAAAAAAACATTATATAAAATTTCAAACTCGCATATCTCCGTAACTATAGAAGATACAGAAGTGATTTTACCCTCAATGTAATCATGTCAAAGCTCTCTATTGGCTCATCCGGAAAAATTTTACCCATGTGTAATATTCATGCTTAGTTACCATGGAAACTATCATAACAATAAAGTAAACAATCTATTTGTGCATGATTGTAGTCGTTGTAGTGGAGATTTGAAATAACCACTTTCATTGTTGAAACAATGTAATACATCCTTGGAATCACGTTTTACGAAAACATTATATGAAATTTCAAACTCGCATATCTCCGTTAGTATAGAAGATGCAGATGTGATTTTACACTCAATGTAATCAGGTCGAAGCTCTCTATTGGCTCATCCGGAAAAAATTTTCCCATGATTAATATTCAAGCTTAGTTACCAAGGAAACTATCATAAGAATAAAGTAAACAATCTATTTGTGCATGATTGTAGTCGTTGTCGTGGAGATTTGAAATAACCACTTTCATTGCTGAAACAATGTAATACATCCTTGGAATCACGTTTTAAAAAAACATTATATAAAATTTCAAACTCGCATATCTCCGTAACTATAGAAGATACAGAAGTGATTTTACCCTCAATGTAATCATGTCGAAGCTCTCTATTGGCTCATCCGGAAAAATTTTACCCATGTGTAATATTCATGCTTAGTTACCATGGAAACTATCATAACAATAAAGTAAACAATCTATTTGTGCATGATTGTAGTTGTTGTAGTGGAGATTTGAAATAACCACTTTCATTGTTGAAACAATGTAATACATCCTTGGAATCACGTTTTACAAAAACATTATATAAAATTTCAAACTCGCATATCTCCGTTACTATAGAAGATACAGAAGTGATTTTACACTCAAAGGAATCAGGTCGAAGCTCTCTATTGGCTCATCCGGAAAAATTTTACCCATGTGTAATATTCATGCTTAGTTACCATGGAAACTATCATAACAATAAACTAAACAATCTATTTGTGCATGATTGTAGTCGTTGTCGTGGAGATTTGAAATAACCACTTTCATTGTTGAAACAATGTAATACATCCTTGGAATCACGTTTTAAAAAACATTATATAAAATTTCAAACTCGCATATCTCCGTAACTATAGAAGATACAGAAGTGATTTTACCCTCAATGTAATCATGTCGAAGCTCTCTATTGGCTCATCCGGAAAAATTTTACCCATGTGTAATATTCATGCTTAGTTACCATGGAAACTATCATAACAATAAAGTAAACAATCTATTTGTGCATGTTTGTAGTCGTTGTAGTGGAGATTTGAAATAACCACTTTCATTGTTGAAACAATGTAATACATCCTTGGAATCACGTTTTAAAAAAACATTATATAAAATTTCAAACTCGCATATCTCCGTAACTATAGAAGATACAGAAGTGATTTTACCCTCAATGTAATCATGTCGAAGCTCTCTATTGGCTCATCCGGAAAAAATTTTCCCATGATTAATATTCAAGCTTAGTTACCAAGGAAACTATCATAACAATAAAGTAAACAATCTATTTGTGCATGATTGTAGTCGTTGTCGTGGAGATTTGAAATAACCACTTTCATTGTTGAAACAATGTAATACATCCTTGGAATGACGTTTTACAAAAACATTATATAAAATTTCAAACTCGGATATCTCCGTTACTATAGAAGATACAGATGTGATTTTACACTCAATGGAATCAGGTCGAAGCTCTCTATTGGCTCATCCGAAAAAAATTTTCCCATGTGTAATATTCATGCTTAGTTACCATGGAAACTATCATAACAATAAAGTAAACAATCTATTTGTGCATGATTGTAGTCGTTGTCGTGGAGATTTGAAATAACCACTTTCATTGCTGAAACAATGTAATACATCCTTGGAATCACGTTTTAAAAAAACATTATATAAAATTTCAAACTCGCATATCTCCGTAACTATAGAAGATACAGAAGTGATTTTACCCTCAATGTAATCATGTCGAAGCTCTCTATTGGCTCATCCGGAAAAATTTTACCCATGTGTAATATTCATGCTTAGTTACCATGGAAACTATCATAACAATAAAGTAAACAATCTATTTGTGCATGATTGTAGTCGTTTTCGTGGAGATTTGAAATAACCACTTTCATTGCTGAAACAATGTAATACATCCTTGGAATCACGTTTTAAAAAAACATTATATAAAATTTCAAACTCGCATATCTCCGTAACTATAGAAGATACAGAAGTGATTTTACCCTCAATGTAATCATGTCAAAGCTCTCTATTGGCTCATCCGGAAAAATTTTACCCATGTGTAATATTCATGCTTAGTTACCATGGAAACTATCATAACAATAAAGTAAACAATCTATTTGTGCATGATTGTAATCGTTGTAGTGGATATTTGAAATAACCACTTTCATTGTTGAAACAATGTAATACATCCTTGGAATCACGTTTTACAAAAACATTATATAAAATTTCAAACTCGCATATCTCCGTAACTATAGAAGATACAGAAGTGATTTTACACTCAATGTAATCATGTCGAAGCTCTCTATTGGCTCATCCGGAAAAATTTTACCCATGTGTAATATTCATGCTTAGTTACCATGGAAACTATCATAACAATAAATTAAACAATCTATTTGTGCATGATTGTAGTCGTTTTCGTGGAGATTTGAAATAACCACTTTCATTGTTGAAACAATGTAATACATCCTTGGAATCACGTTTTAAAAAACATTATATAAAATTTCAAATTCGCATATCTCCGTTACTATAGAAGATACAGAAGTGATTTTACACTCAATGGAATCAGGTCGAAGCTCTCTATTGGCTCATCCGGAAAAAAATTTCCCATGTGTAATATTCATGCTTAGTTACCATGGAAACTATCATAACAATAAAGTAAACAATCTATTTGTGCATGATTGTAGTCGTTGTAGTGGAGATTTGAAAAAACCTCTTTCATTGTTGAAACAATGTAATACATCCTTGGAATCACGTTTTACGAAAACATTATATGAAATTTCAAACTCGCATATCTCCGTTAGTATAGAAGATACAGAAGTGATTTTACACTCAATGTAATCATGTCGAAGCTCTCTATTGGCTCATCCGGAAAAATTTTACCCATGTGTAATATTCATGCTTAGTTACCATGGAAACTATCATAACAATAAATTAAACAATCTATTTGTGCATGATTGCAGTCGTTGTAGTGGATATTTGAAATAACCACTTTCATTGTTGAAACAATGTAATACATCCTTGGAATCACGTTTTAAAAAACATTATATAAAATTTCAAATTCGCATATCTCCGTTACTATAGAAGATACAGAAGTGATTTTACACTCAATGTAATCATGTCGAAGCTCTCTATTGGCTCATCCGGAAAAATTTTACCCATGTGTAATATTCATGCTTAGTTACCATGGAAACTATCATAACAATAAATTAAACAATCTATTTGTGCATGATTGCAGTCGTTGTAGTGGATATTTGAAATAACCACCTTCATTGTTGAAACAATGTAATACATCCTTGGAATCACGTTTTAAAAAACATTATATAAAATTTCAAATTCGCATATCTCCGTTACTATAGAAGATACAGAAGTGATTTTACACTCAATGGAATCAGGTCGAAGCTCTCTATTGGCTCATCCGGAAAAAATTTTCCCATGTGTAATATTCATGCTTAGTTACCATGGAAACTATCATAACAATAAACTAAACAATCTATTTGTGCATGATTGTAGTCGTTGTCGTGGAGATTTGAAATAACCACTTTCATTGCTGAAACAATGTAATACATCCTTGGAATCACGTTTTAAAAAAACATTATATAAAATTTCAAACTCGCATATCTCCGTAACTATAGAAGATACAGAAGTGATTTTACCCTCAATGTAATCATGTCAAAGCTCTCTATTGGCTCATCCGGAAAAATTTTACCCATGTGTAATATTCATGCTTAGTTACCATGGAAACTATCATAACAATAAAGTAAACAATCTATTTGTGCATGATTGTAGTCGTTGTAGTGGAGATTTGAAATAACCACTTTCATTGTTGAAACAATGTAATACATCCTTGGAATCACGTTTTACGAAAACATTATATGAAATTTCAAACTCGCATATCTCCGTTAGTATAGAAGATGCAGATGTGATTTTACACTCAATGTAATCAGGTCGAAGCTCTCTATTGGCTCATCCGGAAAAAATTTTCCCATGATTAATATTCAAGCTTAGTTACCAAGGAAACTATCATAAGAATAAAGTAAACAATCTATTTGTGCATGATTGTAGTCGTTGTCGTGGAGATTTGAAATAACCACTTTCATTGCTGAAACAATGTAATACATCCTTGGAATCACGTTTTAAAAAAACATTATATAAAATTTCAAACTCGCATATCTCCGTAACTATAGAAGATACAGAAGTGATTTTACCCTCAATGTAATCATGTCGAAGCTCTCTATTGGCTCATCCGGAAAAATTTTACCCATGTGTAATATTCATGCTTAGTTACCATGGAAACTATCATAACAATAAAGTAAACAATCTATTTGTGCATGATTGTAGTTGTTGTAGTGGAGATTTGAAATAACCACTTTCATTGTTGAAACAATGTAATACATCCTTGGAATCACGTTTTACAAAAACATTATATAAAATTTCAAACTCGCATATCTCCGTTACTATAGAAGATACAGAAGTGATTTTACACTCAAAGGAATCAGGTCGAAGCTCTCTATTGGCTCATCCGGAAAAATTTTACCCATGTGTAATATTCATGCTTAGTTACCATGGAAACTATCATAACAATAAACTAAACAATCTATTTGTGCATGATTGTAGTCGTTGTCGTGGAGATTTGAAATAACCACTTTCATTGTTGAAACAATGTAATACATCCTTGGAATCACGTTTTAAAAAACATTATATAAAATTTCAAACTCGCATATCTCCGTAACTATAGAAGATACAGAAGTGATTTTACCCTCAATGTAATCATGTCGAAGCTCTCTATTGGCTCATCCGGAAAAATTTTACCCATGTGTAATATTCATGCTTAGTTACCATGGAAACTATCATAACAATAAAGTAAACAATCTATTTGTGCATGTTTGTAGTCGTTGTAGTGGAGATTTGAAATAACCACTTTCATTGTTGAAACAATGTAATACATCCTTTGGAATCACGTTTTAAAAAAACATTATATAAAATTTCAAACTCGCATATCTCCGTAACTATAGAAGATACAGAAGTGATTTTACCCTCAATGTAATCATGTCGAAGCTCTCTATTGGCTCATCCGGAAAAAATTTTCCCATGATTAATATTCAAGCTTAGTTACCAAGGAAACTATCATAACAATAAAGTAAACAATCTATTTGTGCATGATTGTAGTCGTTGTCGTGGAGATTTGAAATAACCACTTTCATTGTTGAAACAATGTAATACATCCTTGGAATGACGTTTTACAAAAACATTATATAAAATTTCAAACTCGGATATCTCCGTTACTATAGAAGATACAGATGTGATTTTACACTCAATGGAATCAGGTCGAAGCTCTCTATTGGCTCATCCGAAAAAAATTTTCCCATGTGTAATATTCATGCTTAGTTACCATGGAAACTATCATAACAATAAAGTAAACAATCTATTTGTGCATGATTGTAGTCGTTGTCGTGGAGATTTGAAATAACCACTTTCATTGCTGAAACAATGTAATACATCCTTGGAATCACGTTTTAAAAAAACATTATATAAAATTTCAAACTCGCATATCTCCGTAACTATAGAAGATACAGAAGTGATTTTACCCTCAATGTAATCATGTCGAAGCTCTCTATTGGCTCATCCGGAAAAATTTTACCCATGTGTAATATTCATGCTTAGTTACCATGGAAACTATCATAACAATAAAGTAAACAATCTATTTGTGCATGATTGTAGTCGTTTTCGTGGAGATTTGAAATAACCACTTTCATTGTTGAAACAATGTAATACATCCTTGGAATCACGTTTTAAAAAACATTATATAAAATTTCAAATTCGCATATCTCCGTTACTATAGAAGATACAGAAGTGATTTTACACTCAATGGAATCAGGTCGAAGCTCTCTATTGGCTCATCCGGAAAAAATTTTCCCATGTGTAATATTCATGCTTAGTTACCATGGAAACTATCATAACAATAAAGTAAACAATCTATTTGTGCATGATTGTAGTCGTTGTAGTGGAGATTTGAAAAAACCACTTTCATTGTTGAAACAATGTAATACATCCTTGGAATCACGTTTTACGAATACATTATATGAAATTTCAAACTCGCATATCTCCGTTAGTATAGAAGATGCAGATGTGATTTTACACTCAATGTAATCAGGTCGAAGCTCTCTATTGGCTCATCCGGAAAAAATTTTCCCATGATTAATATTCAAGCTTAGTTACCAAGGAAACTATCATAACAATAAAGTAAACAATGTATTTGTGCATGATTGTAGTCGTTGTCGTGGAGATTTGAAATAACCACTTTCATTGTTGAAACAATGTAATACATCCTTGGAATCACGTTTTAAAAAAACATTATATAAGTAGTGTAATTGGGCCGGTTCTACGCCGTACTTGGTACGAGCCCTTCTTTTTTTTGGATTTAACCTCAGTGTTAGCGATTTTTTTGTTGATTTTATAGCGTTTGACGACTTTTCAGTGCAATTTTCACCACATCTCATTTTTTTTCCCACTCGTACTTGGTACGAATGCCACGATCTTACGTGATATAACTTAACCTATCTTTTTTTTTCTTACGATTTTTTAATTTTTTTTTACGATCTTACGTGATATAACTTAACCTATTTTTTTTTTCTTACGATTTTTTAATTTTTTTTACGATCCTAAGTGATATAACTTAACCTATCTTTTTTTTCTTACGATTTTTTAATTTTTTTTACGATCCTAAGTGATATAACTTAACCTATCATTTTTTTTTTATTTACGCACTGAACTAACCTACATTGGATTCTGTTTGTTTTAATATTTCAGTATTTTAAGGTTCTTTAACCTAAAATGTGTTGGATGTTGATTGGTACGAGCCCTTTTTTTTTTATGGATTTAACCTCAGTGGTAGCATATTTTGACGATTTTTTTGTTGATTTTATAGCGTTTGACGATTTTTCAGTGCAATTTTCACCGCATCTAATTTTTTTCCCACTCGTACTTGGTACGAATGCCACGATCTTACGTGATATAACTTAACCTATTTTTTTTTTCTTACGATTTTTTAATTTTTTTACGATCCTAAGTGATATAACTTAACCTATCATTTTTTTTTTTTATTTACGCACCGAACTAACCTACATTGGATTCTGTTTGTTTTAATATTTCAGTATTTTAAGGTTCTTTAACCTAAAATGTGTTGGATGTTGATTTTTTTTAGTATGTGGCAATTTTTTTTTTACGAATTTTTTAAAACTGTTCCGTCACCCTCTCGTTCTTCACGTCGTGGACGAAGGACTTCTCGGCGACCAGGATGACGCTGCACACGGTGTCCTCGGGCAAGGCTTCGTGGAACTCGCAGACGATCTTGATGTTGGTGCGATCGTTGACCACCACCTGCTTCCTCTTCGTCGTGTTGATGACGAACATCGGCCTGCGGATTTTGAATTCGCTTGTAAGCCGTGTAAGCTTCGTAAAGTTTGAGATAATCATCTTTTGTCATGTCGAGGTTGTAATTCTCGCGCGGGAACACTTCGTTGCGTCCATTCTTGAGATAAACATTCTTGATCTTGCAGTCGTCGAATCCGCAAACAGATTTTTCCTAAGTCTTACCGTTTCCAAGATAACCCCACTTCCGGTCGCCATTTTGAATTTCCGAGCACAGGTTCTATTCATATTTTACTCACATATAGGCGTACATGATGAATCCGCAAACAGATTCTTGCTAAGTCTTACCGTTTCCAAGATAATCCCACTTCCGGTCGCCATTTTGGATTTCCGAGCATAGGTTCTATTCATACTTTTTCTCACGTATAGGTGTACATGATGAATCACCAAACAGATTCTTGCTAAGTCTTACCGTTTCCAAGATAACCTCACTTCCGGTCGCCATTTTGGATTTCCGACCACAGGTTCTATTCATATTTTACTCACATATAGGCGTACATGATGAATCCGCAAACAGATTTTTCCTAAGTCTTACCGTTTCCAAGATAACCTCACTTCCGGTCGCCATTTTGGATTTCCGAACATAGGTTCTATTCATTCTTTTTCTCACGTATAGGTGTACGTGATGAATCCGCAAACAGATTTTTCCTAAGTCTTACCGTTTCCAAGATAACCTCACTTCCGGTCGCCATTTTTGATTTCCGAACATAGGTTCTATTTATACTTTTTCTCACGTATAGGTGTACATGATGAATCACCAAACAGATTTTTCCTAAGTCTTACCGTTTCCAAGATAACCTCACTTCCGGTCGCCATTTTGGATTTCCGAACATAGGTTCTATTCATATTTTACTTACTTATAGGCGTACGTGATGAATCCTCAAACAGATTTTTCCTAAGTCTTACCGTTTCCAAGATAACCCCACTTCCGGTCGCCATTTTGGATTTCCGATCATAGGTTATATTCTTAGTTTTTCTCACGTATAGGTGTACATGATGAATCACCAAACAGATTTTTCCTAAGTCTTACCGTTTCTAAGATAACCCCACTTCCGGTCGCCATTTTGGATTTCCGAGCATAGGTTCTATTCATATTTTTTCTCACGTATAGGTGTACATGATGAATCACCAAACAGATTCTTGCTAAGTCTTACCGTTTCCAAGATAACCTCACTTCCGGTCGCCATTTTGGATTTCCGAGCATAGGTTCTATTCATACTTTTTCTCACGTATAGGTGTACGTGATGAATCCGCAAACAGATTTTTCCTAAGTCATGAATTGGAGGGTCTATGAAAACCTATATTAATTCTCGTAAGAGAACAGAAAAAAAAAAACAAAAAAAAAACAAAACTGTGGTCATTACAACAAATAGTCTTCTTCAACCCCAATCCAACAACCCAAAAATCATCATCCTAACTAGAACCATGTAACTATCTGCCATCTGTTAGAGGTTTTGTGAACTAAGTGGTGCTTTGTTTGTGTGTAAAAAAAAAAAGGAAAGCTTTTTGCACTTGGTTATCATCACCTAACATGTTATTAATTGTTTTTTAAAATTAATTACAACTGAAAACTAATAATTAATATTATCTAAAGTTACTAATTAATATTATACAAGTAATTGATATATTTTTTTTGTTCTTGTTGCTAGTGTTGGGTAATTATAGTTGTTGCAAAATATATAGCTCTCGCGTATGACAGTTTCTGAGTTTTGTTGGGTATATATAGACGAATCGAAATTTTACTTCTTATGTTAAATTGTATGTTAGGGTACATGGTAGGAGAAATCATTATATATTAGAGCGCTCTTTTAATGATTTGCCTATAACTGCATACAGGCAGCCGTAAATTTAGCATAAAATATCCTGATCCTGTTTCTTCTAGCGTGTGCGACGTTTGTTGTGGTGGGATCATTGGGGGAAATGTGATTCTCCCATGATGTCATCTGACTTACTAGCATATGCGATACGAAGAACAGGTGTGTATGTGGCTTACTAGGATTAGGCTCATGGTAATGAGGTCCTAGTAGCTGAAACGTTGTCGGGGTATTTTGCATTTTTTTAAAATTTTTTTTTCAAATATGAACACATTAAAACTGAACTGTCTCGGATTTTGAGTTTTGTATTCACCCCGAGAAATTCTATATAAATAACATACTTGAAAATTGTATTTACGTTAAGTTGAATTTTGATTTTTTGCAATCACCCCGAGAAATTCTATATAAAATAACATACCTGGAAATTATATTTACGTTAAGTTGAATTTTGATTTTTGTAATCACCCCGAGAAATTCTATATAAATAACATACTTGAAAATTGTATTTACAGTAGATTGAATTTTTTGAGTTTTGTATTCACCCCAAGAAATTCTATATAAATAACACACTTGAAAATTGTATTCACAGTACATCGAATTTTTGAGTTTTTGTATTCACCCCAAGAAATTCTATATAAATAACATACTTGAAAATTGTATTCACAGTACATTGAATTTTTCAGTTTTGTATTCGCACCCAAGAAATTCTATATAAATAACATACCTGAAAATTGTATCGCTATATACTAGACTTTTTGATTTCTGTGATTTTGGAGAAAGCATAATGGAATCCACCAGTTTGATCGAATGTGTTACTTGCGAAAAATTAATATCTAAAACTAATATTAGCAAGCACAGGGCAAGATGTAGCGAAACAGGTTCGAGAATTAATCGTTCGTTACCTTCTAAGCCTTGTGCTCGATGCGGAAAGATGATTAGCATCACAAATTTAAGTAAACACCTCAAAATTTGCAAACCATCGACCGGACAAGCATCGAAAAGGAAAATCGATAATTCAGAAACGGAAGCTTCCACTTCCAAGCAAATTAAATTATCTAATGAATGCAAACCAATTAGATCTGCATTTAACGACCAACTCCAGAATTTTTCAATTAAGTCAGAACCAGGCCGTGACATTCTAAGTTTCTTGAACGAAACGAAAACATCTGTACTAAATATTTTGAAATATAAACTTGAAAACAACTCTATAAAAGTATACGTTGTTCTGTTTTCTGAATACGAGAAAGTTGATGGCACAACGAGTATTTTTTATCATCGTACAAAAAACCAGACACTTTATTTTGCTGACGTCGAAAATTTGGACAACTTCTATTATAAAGTTTCCAACGAGCTGGTTAAGAAACACGACGATTTCGAGGCTAAAGGGTCGGGATGGTCTCTGTGTGGAAGTCCTCACACGTTAACCGTTTACGTGAACCAATTCTCGCCTCTTCGCGCTTCCAGCTACGTTCCTCTTCCACCGAACATTCAACACAAGAGGGCTGTGTTAAATATACAGAACAGCGATAACAAGTGTTTCCTTTGGTGTATATTGGCTGCACTGCATCCTGTTCATTGGTCAAATCATCCAGAACGGGTTTCTAATTACAAACAATACGAGACCGACTTTCAAAGTGTAATGTCTGACATTGAATACCCGGTGACATTGTCGGATATAACAAAGTTCGAAAATCGTGCAGGAAAACGCATCGCTATTAATGTATATTCCTTCACGTCAGATAAATATCTCATGCATCCCGTCAGGATAAGCGATATCGACGATGACGATGCTTGTGTAATAAATCTTCTTCTAATTTCAAACGACAGTGTTCATCACTACACGCTAATTCGTTCAATGTCTCGATTACTAGGAAGCCAAACAACCAAGCATGAACATTGCATCGAAGTTTGCCCGAGATGCCTAACCACGTTCGACGATCGTGACCGACGTGATCATCAAAATCTTCATAGTCGTCAAATTGCTATCGAGAAACTGGCCGAACATAAAATTTATTGCGGTGACAACAGACCGACTCGCATGTTGATGCCGAAATCAAAAGAGGTCGAAGAATTCAAAATGCACAAGGCATTGTTAGAACATCCCGCAATCATCATTGCTGATTTTGAGTCTTTTCTCAAACCGTTGTCGTACTGCGAACCAGATCCCGAACTTTCTTCCACAACACCGTATCAGTTGCACGAAGCCTCGAGTTTCGGATATGTTGTCGTGCGACAGGATAGGATAGATGAACCGTATGTTTACCGAGGACCAGACGTAATCAAACATTTTTTTGAAAAGATGGTTGAAGAGGTTGAGACCATTGGCAGCCTCTTACGCGAATCGAAACCAATGCTTCCATTATCCAGCGATGAACTTCAATCTCACAATAACATTGAAACGTGTCTGGTGTGCGATCAACGTTTCACCGACGAGAACCGGAAAGTATTTCACCATAATCACTTCACCGGAAACTACATCGGTGGAATCTGTAACACGTGTAATCTAAAGATCCAAAAACCTACGTTTGTCCCCATATACCTTCATAATGGCAGCGGTTACGACTTCCATCTCTTAATACGGAATCTTGGATATGATAGACAAAAAGTAAATATTCTAGCAGAGAATGAAGAAAGGTACATCAGTGTCAGCAAGCGAGTATTGATTCCGGGAACAAACGAAACTGTGGAGATGAGATTTTTAGATTCTTACAGATTTTTATCTGCGAGCTTGGACGCTCTTGCAAGCAAACTTTCGGCTGAACAATTTAGAATAACGAGAGCTAATTTTCCCACCGTAGACATAGAAATGATTAGACGTAAAGGTATTTATCCTTACGAATATGTCAGTGATAATTCTAAATTTAACGACGACACCCTCCCACCTCAAAAAGAATTTTACAGTCGACTGAGAGAGAAAGGAATCACGGACGATGAATACGAACACGCGCAACGGATGTGGGACAAATTAGGATGTAGGACACTCGGCGATTATCACGATGCCTACTTAAAACTGGACGTGACAATACTCGCGGATGTTTTTCAAGCATTCAGGAAAACGTCGGCGAATATTTACAAATTAGATCCTGCATATTTTTACGGTCTCTCGGGCTTAGCGTGGTCTGCCATGTTATTACAGACAAAAATAAAACTCGAATTGATACCGGACGTGGACATGTTATATTTTATCGAGAGAGGGATACGAGGTGGAATGGTGCAATGCGTACAGAGACATGCAAAAGCAAATAACGTTCACATGACAGAAGAATACGATCCTAACGAACAATCGAAATACATATTTTATGTGGATGCAAATAATTTATACGGACATGCTATGATACAAAAACTTCCTTACGGCGGGTTCGAATGGGTGGATACCACTTCCATTAACATTAATAATTTCAACGACTGTGATTTTGGCTTGTTTATAGAGGTGGACCTCGAATTCCCCGACCATCTACACGATTACTTCAAAGATCTACCTCCTGCACCCGAACTAAAATGTTCTCCTGATTCAAATCAACGTAAGCTTCTGTTAACATTGGATAGGAAAGAGAGATACGTTCTCCATTACAAAAATCTTCAATTCTTAATTGAGAAGGGAGTTCAAGTAGTAAATGTGAGAAGAATAATGAAATTCAAACATTCCGAGTGGTTAAAACCTTACATTGAAAAAAATACGTATCATAGAACACGCGCCACGTCAGATTTAGATAAAGATTTTTTTAAACTCATGAATAATGCTGTTTACGGAAAAACAATGGAGAACGTCAGGAAGCACGTGGACGTGCGATTAGTTCTCGATTCAAATAAATGTAGAAAATTGATAGCATCGCCGACATTCAAATCACGAAATATATATGATGAAAACCTGACCCTGTTTGTGATGGATAAAAAAATAATCAAGTTCAAGAAACCAATCTACGTGGGGGCGACGGTTTTGGATTTATCTAAACTGCATATGTTTGAATTTCATTATAATGTCATGAAACCCTTCTATAATGAAAATATAACACTTTTGTACACGGACACGGACAGTTTTATTTATTCCGTACAGACATCTGACCTCTACAACAATTTGAAACAACCGAAAATGATTGATCATTTCGACACATCTTCCTTCCCTCAACCAAACAGATTTGATCTCCCTTCTCGCAATAAAAAAGTGCTTGGTAAAATGAAGGATGAATGCAACGGAGAAATCATTCTGGAGTTCGCCGGCTTACGTTCCAAAATGTATGTGGTGAAAACAGAAACCAGCATCACCAAAAAAGCCAAAGGTGTTGGTAAAAATACCGTGAAAAACAAGCTTGTGTTCGAGGATTACATCAATTGCCTCTATTCACAGTCGAGGATTCTACGTTTGGAGACAAGGATACAAAGCGTAGACCACGTGCTTACCACAAACAAAGTTAGGAAAGTAGCATTAGATCCGAATGACGATAAAAGATGTATTTTGTCTTGTGGAATCCACACGTTGCCTTGGGGACACTATTGTTTAGAAATTAGTAAAAATTGTAGGCAATGCAAATGAAAAAAAATAAACTTAAATAACTATAACTTAAATAAAAAAAAACAACTTTAACTGTCTCACATACACAATAAATAACTAGCAAGGACAATGAATCTCTTTGGTTTCCGAAAGCAAATAATGGAAACTGTACACCGCACGACAGATCATGAATTTCTACCTTCCGTGTTAACTAAACTCAACGGTCTGTTGATCATTCACCTCAACAGCATTTGGACAAAATTGGATGAGGACGTGGGTAAAACCTTTTACGTCTTCAATAACAATTTACATTTTTACGAAATTCCGATCGACGGGAAACTTCGGATCACCGTGAATCCGGAGAACGCAGGCGAAATCAAAATATCTGCCGGCAAGAACATTTTTCGAATCAAGCACGACAAGATGCTTTCTAGCATTACGTACGATGTTTCTGCAGGAGATTGTTTATACGTGGAACTCCTAGGAGATTACGACAAACTCGTTCCTCTCTTCGTAGAATTACGAATCGTCTATCCTATTATAAATAACCGTTAACCAAAATGCCTAACGATATTTTCGGCCACACCAAGCGTGTAGACCACGCAGAAGAGATTCTTATGTTGGACGTCCGAATTAAAAAGTTGAGGAGCGATTTGATCGCTTTGCAGGAGACCTTAAACAAAAGTTTAGAGTCCGAGATCGCTACGCTCCAAACGCAATGTCTCGACCCCATTCTGAAAATCGATTCCGAACTGAAAACGCTCATAAAAAATTATGTCGACGTACCTTCTTACGACAGCGTTCAAAATATACAATTGAGCGTGGATTCGCTTCAAAATGATTTGGCCAAATTACAGCAATTTCAATCGAAAAATGAAGATTTGGAAAAATTGAAACTCGAAATCGAAGAACGAACTTCCGCAATCGAAAAGAATTTCTCTGAACTTCAAACCGTCGTGAAGGATATCGATGTAGAACGCTTGCACGTCGTCGTTTCCAAATTACAAGAAGAATTCACCAGCACGTTGGAAGAAATTAAATCCAAGTTACAAACTTTGGAAGATACCATGACGAACCTACCATCGTCAGACGAACTGCAGGTCATCGGCAAAAGCGTCGCGAACATAAAAATTCAATTGGAGGCTTATCAAGATTTCGAACACATTCAAACCACCATCGCTACGCTTCAGGCGTCTCTGGAGTTGATCAACGAAGAAATTAAAAATATTCACGCTGAAGCGAACGCGTTAACGAGCATTCAAGACACGTTGAGCACGGTTCAGCAGAAGATCGAATATTTAGAAAATTTGAACGTCGAATCCAATCTTGCTCATTTTCATCACGTGCTGGACAACATACAGGGTGACTTGGAATCGTTACGGACGAGCGTGCCTTCGAGCGAAGATTTGGAAAAATTGAAAACGGCGGTGACGGCACTATCCGAATCGAGCAACATCAAAAGTTCGTTGAGCGATCTCGAGAGTAGGGTGGCCAATCTCCCCACCTCCAAAGAATTACACGCTTTAAAAAGGAGCATATCGCGTATGCTGAAACGATTGGAAACGGAAACGGCGAACGTGGAACAGATTCGAGACGAACTTGCTTCGCTGGTGTCAACGCTGCCCACTTCGCAGAGCGTCGCAGACCTTCACACGCAGTTTACCGAGATGCGAAGCATCGTGAGCGATCTTACCGAGAAGAGCTCGAAATTGAATCAAGTCGAGAACCTTCAGAGTATTGTCGTCAACATCAGGGATCAAGTTGGAGTGCTGGAATCCACGCAGGAATCGACGCTGGCCTCTTTCGGTGCCAAGTTACAAGAACTTAACGAAAACTACAAGCAGTTGAACGTGGAAGTGAAAATCAAACCGTCATTTTCTACCGTAACGGATACCATAGTCGAGCATTTGTTGCCCGTACAAAATACACTGGGACAGCTTCACAGCAACCTCGTTAGCGTCGATACTAAATTCGCTAAACTGCATTCTCTGCAAGCCATCGAAATCAACAGCGTACCCAATCAACAGAGAATCTCCACGTTCGTCGAAGGTAACAAACTGTACATGTTGCATCCTTATCATCCGTACTACAAGTTTCTCCTCGATGGCACGATTCAGA
This sequence comes from Lepisma saccharinum, assembly GCF_977018435.1. NCBI lineage: Eukaryota > Metazoa > Arthropoda > Insecta > Zygentoma > Lepismatidae > Lepisma > Lepisma saccharinum. The sequence continues at coordinate 23,646 of NW_028143528.1, forward strand.
TAAACGAATTTTCGTACTGGTCTCACGGCAGAAAAGCTAGCGTTCCCACCATGACCTTAATATCGAATCGTGGTGTTCAGAAAGCAGGAAACATTCCTCTGGCACGTTGGAACGAAACGCGCAACGTATATGAAATACACGAAGACGAAGATCTTACCGTTTTCGACGTAAGTGCCGGCGATAAGCTGATCGTTCAAAACACAGGCGAGGTGCCACCCTCTTTGAATCCCATCACGCTGGTGCTTCTCTTCAAACGTAATCTCTAAAAAAATGTCTAGGCAAGCCATCGTCCAAGAATTGCATAAACCTGCACGCCGCAACTACGAACGTTTGGCGGTGGTAACCAAGGGCATCGATGACCTCTGGCAAAGTGACCTCGTGGAGATGAGCAGCGGCAATCTAAAAAACGTACATAAATTGAACAAGGGCAACAAGTACCTCCTCACAGTCATAGACACATTTTCGAAATTCGCATGGGCTCTACCTTTGAAGGCGAAAACGGGGACGTGCGTCACGGAAGCATTCAAGACAATTTTTCGCGAAAGCGGCGGCAGACGACCACGGTTTTTGCAAACAGACAACGGTAAAGAATTTTACAATGCCGTATTCCAAAAGTTTATTCAAAAACATGACATTCGACATTATTCGACTTTCAGTCACATCAAAGCCAGCATCGTGGAAAGATTTAATCGCACTCTGAAATCGCGCATGTGGTCACGCTTCACGCTTCAGGGAAGCTACAAGTGGGTTGATATTCTGCCGGAACTCGTCGATACCTATAATCACACGGTACACAGAACGATAGGCATGAAGCCAGCTGACGTTACCAAGTCCGACGAGCAGCGATTAATTTCCAGCATTTACTGTCCAAAGTACACGCCCACGACAAAAAAACCTAAATATAAAATTGGAGACCAGGTGAGGGTCAGTAAATTGAAGCGAACGTTCGACAGGGGTTTCACAAGAAACTGGAGCACGGAACTTTTTACCGTGGTTCGAGTTCTACCCGGAAACCGTCACACGTATATAATAAAGGACAGTGGCGGTGAAATTTTATTGGGGCGCTTCTACGAGGAGGAACTCTCTAAAACTAAATATCCCGACACGTACCTTATCGAAAAAGTTTTGCGTAAGAGAGGCGACAAACTTTTGGTGAAATGGCTGGGACTTCCGGACACGAGTTGGATCGATTCAAACGAAGTGATTCTATGAGTGCGTGGAATGTCGTGAAACGTCTACCTGATTCGGAAAATCGAAAAAAAAGGAACGGCGAGTTGCTTCCCGACAGCATCCGCTGTCTAATCGTAGGTCCTTCGGGGTGTGGGAAAACGACACTGCTCGTGGACAATTTTCTCCTCGCACCGAATTGGTTAGATTGGAAGAATAGGCACCTGTACGTGTTCTCGAAAAGTCTCGAACAAGGGAAATACCAGCAACTGATGAAACTGTACGATGGTCTGGACATTGCAACGTTCGCTTCGGAAATAAAGCCACTCGACGATTGTCGTGAAAATTCAGTCGTTGTGTTCGACGATGTCATCCTGGAAAATCAAAATGAAATTCGCAACTTTTTCACGCAAGGTCGTCACAAAGGAATAGATTGCTTCTTCCTAGCTCAAACGTTTTCCAAAATTCCAAAACAGTTAGTACGCGACAACGCTAATTTCATATGTTTGTTTCGTCAAGATCACACCAACCTCAAGCACGCGTACGATGACTACGTAAGCGGAGACATGAACTACAATCAATTTTCGGAACGCTGCTGCTCCCACTGTTGGAACAGTGACGATTTCGGATTCGCGACGATCGACATGACGAGAAAACCCAACGACGGAAAATACAGAAACAAAATCAACGACTTTCTAAACGTTGCAACGTTGTGAGAAACGACGTGTATAAATAACGTTATGTCGAAACGAAAAATCGAAGACGAAAATCTCAAGCTTCGCGATTACCTCGCGAAACGCTTCAAAGGTTGGAAATCCGAGAATCGCGGATTCTACGAAGAGAAGAAACGTCAAGATCAACCTGTGATCGACGCCATCAGCGATCTAGGTAAAGAAATTAAAGGCGTCACGGAACAAAATAAAAATTTGATCAACGAACTCGTACCACTTGCAGCTAAAAGTTACACCGTACCCACGCCTATATCGAGCATTCCTTCGACGCCGTTCGAACTAAGGGACGTACCGGCACGACGTCGAGCCATAGGTAGCACGTCTTCGGATAAGATCGAGTTGGGACCTTTGGCACGAGACTACCTAAGCACGGGGAAATTCGACAAGGATGAAGTGTTCGGATTGTATCCGAGCATGGAGAGCAACGAGGGCGGCGGTGTGATTTGGAAGATTGGAAAATCGAAGGTGACCTTCGAAGGCAACGACATTAAAGTTAATTTAGGCGAGAAGGATAGTTGGAACAGGTATCCGGGTACGGTGGGACTGTGGGAACTCGTTGCCAAAAAGCAGCCGAAAGATTACACCGACGAAGATTACCAGAGTTACAAGGAAATTTTGATCATGACGGATGCCTTGTACCAGAACAACGACGCCTCGCAGAATAGGGTGAAATCGAGCAGCGGCGAGAAGTACAGAAATCTCATCAAGCCGATATGGAACCAGGTCAAAACAGGCAGCGGCGTCAAACTCTACAACACCCTACCCAAAGAGTTCGTTTGGGTGGACGACGTGCGCAAGCTCATAGACCGATTGTTGGTTATTGCAGGAGAGGAGAATGCAGGCAATCGTAATTTCTACAACGAGAAGGTAGGAATTGTGGACATGATCAGCGCCAAACTTTCCAACTTCATCGTGAACGACGACAAGGGCATAGGTTACCTCATTAAAATTATCAACACGCTGCCTCCGAGATTCTGGAACATGGTCGAAGGAAAGGGACTCGTGAACGACATCATCAACAAGTTACCTTTCGAGATGCATTTACCCGGCTACCAGTACTGCGGACCGGGTACCAAACTCGAGAAAAGATTGGAGAGAGGAGACAAGGGTGTGAATCCGTTGGACGCCGCATGCAAAGATCACGACATCGCCTACAACACCACTCGCACCGATCTGGATGCACGTCACGAAGCAGACAGAAAGTTAGAGCACGCAGCTTTCGAAAGATTCGTTAGCAGAGACGCTTCGCTGGGAGAAAGAGTTGCAGCACTGGGCACCACCATCGCCATGAACACGAAACAAAAACTTGGGTGGGGTATATAAATAACATACAGTAAAAAAAAAACATCATGTCTGGTATAACCGACTTGCCACACGAACTACTGTGTAAAATATTCAAACATGTAGTAAACGGAGATTGTGAGGATATAAGAAAATTTTTGATCATAGCGAGATCAACGCCGGAATTTCGCATCCCTTGTGAAATAGCTGTCAAGGATTATCTTCGGGAAATTAGCGGCATGAGGTGCGACGATCTCGACACTCTTTTTTCGGCCGCAGGGGAAAAATTAAACAATAGGTTAGATGAACTGCATGAGGCGAGGCAGGGGAGAAGACGATTCACAGATGATTGGCATAAGTCGAAACAAGAGACGGAAGATATCATCACGCACATCATCGCATTTTCCGAAGCACAAACTTTCTTCCTCTAACACAGACAAAAAAAATCTTCGATACAAAAATCTCGTGAAAAAAAATATATATAAAATAACACACATCGTGAAAAAAAAATAATCTTCAGTGTATATATAAATAACACACATTGTGAAAAAAAAATTAAATTTCTCTAACACACACACTGAAAATTTCTCTTCAATATGACGACTGAAAAAATGAGTGACCTCCAAGCATTAAAACAAATGCTAAATTTGTCAGTAGAGTATGTAAAAATTCAGGAATTGGAAGTGGACAAACCTTACACGATAACTTCCGGTTCAATTGTTTCTACCCAGTATGGTCCCAAGGCGCGTTTGTTGCTCAACGCACAATACAGTCTATTTTTACCAGATCGATACGCTAACATGTTATCCGACGAGAAGCTAGCTATTTTAATCGAGAACAAAACTCAAATCGTGTACAAGGGTACAAAGGAACTTCTTGGTAAGAAAACAAAGCACGTAATAGAATTTGTGTAAGGGCTCTGCGCGGAGTATATCCTTGAAAAAAAAATTACACGGAACAAAAAAAAAATCTCAGAACATTTATATATAAATAACATACCGAAAAAAATTACACAAAACAAAAAAAATCTCAGAACATATATATAAATAACATATCGTGAAGATAACATATAGAGCATCAACATGAAGCCTAAGGGTGTCGTGTACCAGATACCATACTCCAATCTGAAAAATCTAGGTGCCCTCGATGGGTTACTCACCAAGAAACAACGCGAGAAGAAACGTTCTTGCTTGATGAAAGGACACGGAATGAAATTACTTCTCAGCACACCTCAATTGAGACGCTTGCAGCGTTCGCGGAAGCAGCAAAAAATCGGAGGTTTCATATTCAGCATCCCGGCCATCCTGGCAGCATTGGGAGCCGTTGGAAGTTTGGCCGGCGGAAGCGCCGCCATCGCGAAAACCGTCATCGACTCGAAGAAGAACAAGGCGGAACTGGAAGAACAAAAACGTCACAATCTGGCTATGGAGAAGAAGGGGAAAGGTATAACCAAAAAGCAAAAAAGCAACCTCGATGCTTTGAAAAAATATAAAAAAAAGAAGAAGCCCTGTCCAACTTCGATATTGAATCTCTAATCGAACTGTTGGGAATAAAAAACTTCAGGGGTGTTTTCATGTCCGATTCTCTACCCTCTGCTGTGAAGAAAAAGGAGTATGGCGTGGTCAACCTGGACAGTTACAAAAATCCTGGTACACATTGGATATGCTACCTCAAAATTAACGATAACAATGCATTTGTTTTCGATTCGTTCGGTGGCACACCACCTGCCAGGTTGGTGAAGTATCTCAGTGTTGCCAACCTCTACTACAATGACAAACGCATCCAGGGTTTCACCGATGTTAACTGTGGCCACCTTTGCCTTTCTGTTCTCGCATACATGTCTAAAATAAATAACCCGTCGGTGGAACATTTTCAGAAAGCATTGTGGAATCTTAAACACGATGGGCGTGTTCCATCTCACGAGCGAATCTTCGATCCTGAAACTCACGCTGCACGACGACATCGTCTATCCTAAATCCGTAGCTCTGCGTGCATTCTACAGCATGTACCTCATACCTAACGTCACGCATCACAACAACAAAATTAGCGTCGGAAGCGAACACATCGTCGTCACGCCAGGTCAATACAATCTTTCCACTTTGCAAGCTCAATTACCCAAAGGCACGTACCTTTCTCAAAATTCGGTCACGCACAGAGTGGAAATCGTGTCGGCGACGGAGACCGTGGACCTGGGCACCATGGGAGAACTTTTAGGTTTCGAAAACAACACAAAACTCGAAGCTGGCATCAAGCACACAGCAGCAAACATTCCTAAATTTCTGGCCATAGAGACTCTGAACGTTCACTGTAACGTGGCGGAAGGCATGATCACTAAATCTTCGGACGGGGAGTTGCTGGGAAGTCACAAGCAGACGGGAATCATCGCCACATTCAAACCCAATTCCGAATTCATGGAACCGATCATCTACACGCCCTCTTCGCCGATCTATTTTCCAGTATGTCGCAACCGCATAGACGACATAGAGTTGGTAGTGACGAACGAGAAAGACGAGGTGGTGGATTTCGCAGGTGCCACTACGACGGCCATCGTGGAGATCAACGTATAATAAATAACCATACATAGTAAAAATGGAGCAAATCGAAAGTTACGAATTGCAATCTTTCCCTCCCAACCGTCGCACGTTCGCTAATCTCAACGAAGCGAACAGGGAGATCGAATACGACGTGGACGTAGGGGACGGATTTGTTCATCCTCACAGAGCGGACCTCTACCTTCAATTCGACGTGGTGAAAAAGGAAAGCGGAGAAGCATTTCCGCCCAATGCAAATTTGAAACTCGTGGACAACTTCGTGCCTCACCTGTTCTCGCAGGTGGAGGTGAGGAAACACAACACCGTCATCGACAGAATCGATTATCCAGGCATCACGTCGACGGCAGTGGGAACATTGAAATTATCCAAAACGGACGCAGCATACTACCAGGCGGGAGGATTCGAAGCGGGAACGAAAATATCGACGAGAAGTCACACGGTGCTCTTTCCCATGCGTCTGCTACCGGGATTCTTCTCCGACTACAAAGAGATCATGTGGAAGGGAGGATTGCGCGTCACGTTTCGAAGAGCGGCCAACGACAACGACGCACTGATGCGATACACCAACTTGAACGCCGACGGCACGCCGATAGTCAACACATTACCCGAAGCAGCCAAGTGCGTCATCCGGAGCATGGAATTGAGAATGCCGATCGTGGAATACGAAACAAACTACGCCCTCAAGTACAAAGCGGAGATCTTGAAGAGTCCGCAGGTGCCGATTCACTTTCACGGTTACCAGTGCGTGCAGAAGTTGGCGTCGGGAAGTCACATGGAATTCGACGTGACGACTCAGTTCAACAACATACAGTTCGACATGCCAGATTTCGTCGTAGTGCTCTTTCAAACCGGGCGCGATAACAACCAGGAAAAAGATTCCAGCAAGTTCGACGACTGCAAGATCAAGAATGTTTATCTCAAGAATGGACGCAACGAAGTGTTCCCGCGCGAGAATTACAACCTCGACATGACAAAAGATGATTATCTCAAACTTTACGAAGCTTACACGGCTTACAAGCGCGTGACCGAGGGAAGCGTGGACGTGTACTACACTCCCAGCGAATTCAAAATCCGCAGGCCGATGTTCGTCATCAACACGACGAAGAGGAAGCAGGTGGTGGTCAACGATCGCACCAACATCAAGATCGTCTGCGAGTTCCACGAAGCCTTGCCCGAGGACACCGTGTGCAGCGTCATCCTGGTCGCCGAGAAGTCCTTCGTCCACGACGTGAAGAACGAGAGGGTGACGGAACAGTTTTAAAAAATTCGTAAAAAAAAAATTGCCACATACTAAAAAAAATCAACATCCAACACATTTTAGGTTAAAGAACCTTAAAATACTGAAATATTAAAACAAACAGAATCCAATGTAGGTTAGTTCGGTGCGTAAATAAAAAAAAAAAAATGATAGGTTAAGTTATATCACTTAGGATCGTAAAAAAATTAAAAAATCGTAAGAAAAAAAAAATAGGTTAAGTTATATCACGTAAGATCGTGGCATTCGTACCAAGTACGAGTGGGAAAAAAATTAGATGCGGTGAAAATTGCACTGAAAAATCGTCAAACGCTATAAAATCAACAAAAAAATCGTCAAAATATGCTACCACTGAGGTTAAATCCATAAAAAAAAAAAGGGCTCGTACCAATCAACATCCAACACATTTTAGGTTAAAGAACCTTAAAATACTGAAATATTAAAACAAACAGAATCCAATGTAGGTTAGTTCGGTGCGTAAATAAAAAAAAAAATGATAGGTTAAGTTATATCACTTAGGATCGTAAAAAAAATTAAAAAATCGTAAGAAAAAAAAGATAGGTTAAGTTATATCACTTAGGATCGTAAAAAAAATTAAAAAATCGTAAGAAAAAAAAAATAGGTTAAGTTATATCACGTAAGATCGTAAAAGAAATTAAAAAATCGTAAGAAAAAAAAAGATAGGTTAAGTTATATCACGTAAGATCGTGGCATTCGTACCAAGTACGAGTGGGAAAAAAAATGAGATGTGGTGAAAATTGCACTGAAAAGTCGTCAAACGCTATAAAATCAACAAAAAAATCGCTAACACTGAGGTTAAATCCAAAAAAAAGAAGGGCTCGTACCAAGTACGGCGTAGAACCGGCCCAATTACACTACTTATATAAAATTTCAAACTCGCATATCTCCGTTAGTATAGAAGATACAGAAGTGATTTTACCCTCAATGTAATCATGTCGAAGCTCTCTATTGGCTCATCCGGAAAAATTTTACCCATGTGTAATATTCATGCTTAGTTACCATGGAAACTATCATAACAATAAAGTAAACAATCTATTTGTGCATGATTGTAATCGTTGTAGTGGATATTTGAAATAACCACTTTCATTGTTGAAACAATGTAATACATCCTTGGAATGACGTTTTACAAAAACATTATATAAAATTTCAAACTCGGATATCTCCGTTACTATAGAAGATGCAGATGTGATTTTACACTCAATGGAATCAGGTCGAAGCTCTCTATTGGCTCATCCGAAAAAAATTTTCCCATGTGTAATATTCATGCTTAGTTACCATGGAAACTATCATAACAATAAAGTAAACAATCTATTTGTGCATGATTGTAGTCGTTGTCGTGGAGATTTGAAATAACCACTTTCATTGCTGAAACAATGTAATACATCCTTGGAATCACGTTTTAAAAAAACATTATATAAAATTTCAAACTCGCATATCTCCGTAACTATAGAAGATACAGAAGTGATTTTACCCTCAATGTAATCATGTCGAAGCTCTCTATTGGCTCATCCGGAAAAATTTTACCCATGTGTAATATTCATGCTTAGTTACCATGGAAACTATCATAACAATAAACTAAACAATCTATTTGTGCATGATTGTAGTCGTTGTCGTGGAGATTTGAAATAACCACTTTCATTGTTGAAACAATGTAATACATCCTTGGAATCACGTTTTAAAAAACATTATATAAAATTTCAAACTCGCATATCTCCGTAACTATAGAAGATACAGAAGTGATTTTACCCTCAATGTAATCATGTCGAAGCTCTCTATTGGCTCATCCGGAAAAATTTTACCCATGTGTAATATTCATGCTTAGTTACCATGGAAACTATCATAACAATAAAGTAAACAATCTATTTGTGCATGATTGTAGTCGTTGTAGTGGAGATTTGAAATAACCACTTTCATTGTTGAAACAATGTAATACATCCTTGGAATCACGTTTTAAAAAAACATTATATAAAATTTCAAACTCGCATATCTCCGTAACTATAGAAGATACAGAAGTGATTTTACCCTCAATGTAATCATGTCGAAGCTCTCTATTGGCTCATCCGGAAAAATTTTACCCATGTGTAATATTCATGCTTAGTTACCATGGAAACTATCATAACAATAAAGTAAACAATCTATTTGTGCATGATTGTAATCGTTGTAGTGGATATTTGAAATAACCACTTTCATTGTTGAAACAATGTAATACATCCTTGGAATCACGTTTTACAAAAACATTATATAAAATTTCAAACTCGCATATCTCCGTTAGTATAGAAGATGCAGATGTGATTTTACACTCAATGTAATCAGGTCGAAGCTCTCTATTGGCTCATCCGGAAAAAATTTTCCCATGATTAATATTCAAGCTTAGTTACCAAGGAAACTATCATAACAATAAAGTAAACAATCTATTTGTGCATGATTGTAGTCGTTGTCGTGGAGATTTGAAATAACCACTTTCATTGTTGAAACAATGTAATACATCCTTGGAATCACGTTTTACAAAAACATTATATAAAATTTCAAACTCGCATTTCTCCGTTACTATAGAAGATACAGAAGTGATTTTACACTCAAAGGAATCAGGTCGAAGCTCTCTATTGGCTCATCCGGAAAAATTTTACCCATGTGTAATATTCAGGCTTAGTTACCATGGAAACTCTCATAACAATAAAGTAAACAATCTATTTGTGCATGATTGTAGTCGTTTTCGTGGAGATTTGAAATAACCACTTTCATTGTTGAAACAATGTAATACATCCTTGGAATCACGTTTTAAAAAACATTATATAAAATTTCAAATTCGCATATCTCCGTTACTATAGAAGATACAGAAGTGATTTTACACTCAATGGAATCAGGTCGAAGCTCTCTATTGGCTCATCCGGAAAAAAATTTCCCATGTGTAATATTCATGCTTAGTTACCATGGAAACTATCATAACAATAAAGTAAACAATCTATTTGTGCATGATTGTAGTCGTTGTAGTGGAGATTTGAAAAAACCTCTTTCATTGTTGAAACAATGTAATACATCCTTGGAATCACGTTTTACGAAAACATTATATGAAATTTCAAACTCGCATATCTCCGTTAGTATAGAAGATACAGAAGTGATTTTACACTCAATGTAATCATGTCGAAGCTCTCTATTGGCTCATCCGGAAAAATTTTACCCATGTGTAATATTCATGCTTAGTTACCATGGAAACTATCATAACAATAAATTAAACAATCTATTTGTGCATGATTGCAGTCGTTGTAGTGGATATTTGAAATAACCACTTTCATTGTTGAAACAATGTAATACATCCTTGGAATCACGTTTTAAAAAACATTATATAAAATTTCAAATTCGCATATCTCCGTTACTATAGAAGATACAGAAGTGATTTTACACTCAATGTAATCATGTCGAAGCTCTCTATTGGCTCATCCGGAAAAATTTTACCCATGTGTAATATTCATGCTTAGTTACCATGGAAACTATCATAACAATAAATTAAACAATCTATTTGTGCATGATTGCAGTCGTTGTAGTGGATATTTGAAATAACCACCTTCATTGTTGAAACAATGTAATACATCCTTGGAATCACGTTTTAAAAAACATTATATAAAATTTCAAATTCGCATATCTCCGTTACTATAGAAGATACAGAAGTGATTTTACACTCAATGGAATCAGGTCGAAGCTCTCTATTGGCTCATCCGGAAAAAATTTTCCCATGTGTAATATTCATGCTTAGTTACCATGGAAACTATCATAACAATAAACTAAACAATCTATTTGTGCATGATTGTAGTCGTTGTCGTGGAGGTTTGAAATAACCACTTTCATTGCTGAAACAATGTAATACATCCTTGGAATCACGTTTTAAAAAAACATTATATAAAATTTCAAACTCGCATATCTCCGTAACTATAGAAGATACAGAAGTGATTTTACCCTCAATGTAATCATGTCGAAGCTCTCTATTGGCTCATCCGGAAAAATTTTACCCATGTGTAATATTCATGCTTAGTTACCATGGAAACTATCATAACAATAAAGTAAACAATCTATTTGTGCATGATTGTAGTCGTTTTCGTGGAGATTTGAAATAACCACTTTCATTGTTGAAACAATGTAATACATCCTTGGAATCACGTTTTAAAAAACATTATATAAAATTTCAAATTCGCATATCTCCGTTACTATAGAAGATACAGAAGTGATTTTACACTCAATGGAATCAGGTCGAAGCTCTCTATTGGCTCATCCGGAAAAAATTTTCCCATGTGTAATATTCATGCTTAGTTACCATGGAAACTATCATAACAATAAAGTAAACAATCTATTTGTGCATGATTGTAGTCGTTGTAGTGGAGATTTGAAAAAACCACTTTCATTGTTGAAACAATGTAATACATCCTTGGAATCACGTTTTACGAATACATTATATGAAATTTCAAACTCGCATATCTCCGTTAGTATAGAAGATGCAGATGTGATTTTACACTCAATGTAATCAGGTCGAAGCTCTCTATTGGCTCATCCGGAAAAAATTTTCCCATGATTAATATTCAAGCTTAGTTACCAAGGAAACTATCATAACAATAAAGTAAACAATGTATTTGTGCATGATTGTAGTCGTTGTCGTGGAGATTTGAAATAACCACTTTCATTGTTGAAACAATGTAATACATCCTTGGAATCACGTTTTAAAAAAACATTATATAAAATTTCAAACTCGCATATCTCCGTTAGTATAGAAGATACAGAAGTGATTTTACCCTCAATGTAATCATGTCGAAGCTCTCTATTGGCTCATCCGGAAAAATTTTACCCATGTGTAATATTCATGCTTAGTTACCATGGAAACTATCATAACAATAAAGTAAACAATCTATTTGTGCATGATTGTAATCGTTGTAGTGGATATTTGAAATAACCACTTTCATTGTTGAAACAATGTAATACATCCTTGGAATGACGTTTTACAAAAACATTATATAAAATTTCAAACTCGGATATCTCCGTTACTATAGAAGATGCAGATGTGATTTTACACTCAATGGAATCAGGTCGAAGCTCTCTATTGGCTCATCCGAAAAAAATTTTCCCATGTGTAATATTCATGCTTAGTTACCATGGAAACTATCATAACAATAAAGTAAACAATCTATTTGTGCATGATTGTAGTCGTTGTCGTGGAGATTTGAAATAACCACTTTCATTGCTGAAACAATGTAATACATCCTTGGAATCACGTTTTAAAAAAACATTATATAAAATTTCAAACTCGCATATCTCCGTAACTATAGAAGATACAGAAGTGATTTTACCCTCAATGTAATCATGTCGAAGCTCTCTATTGGCTCATCCGGAAAAATTTTACCCATGTGTAATATTCATGCTTAGTTACCATGGAAACTATCATAACAATAAACTAAACAATCTATTTGTGCATGATTGTAGTCGTTGTCGTGGAGATTTGAAATAACCACTTTCATTGTTGAAACAATGTAATACATCCTTGGAATCACGTTTTAAAAAACATTATATAAAATTTCAAACTCGCATATCTCCGTAACTATAGAAGATACAGAAGTGATTTTACCCTCAATGTAATCATGTCGAAGCTCTCTATTGGCTCATCCGGAAAAATTTTACCCATGTGTAATATTCATGCTTAGTTACCATGGAAACTATCATAACAATAAAGTAAACAATCTATTTGTGCATGATTGTAGTCGTTGTAGTGGAGATTTGAAATAACCACTTTCATTGTTGAAACAATGTAATACATCCTTGGAATCACGTTTTAAAAAAACATTATATAAAATTTCAAACTCGCATATCTCCGTAACTATAGAAGATACAGAAGTGATTTTACCCTCAATGTAATCATGTCGAAGCTCTCTATTGGCTCATCCGGAAAAATTTTACCCATGTGTAATATTCATGCTTAGTTACCATGGAAACTATCATAACAATAAAGTAAACAATCTATTTGTGCATGATTGTAATCGTTGTAGTGGATATTTGAAATAACCACTTTCATTGTTGAAACAATGTAATACATCCTTGGAATCACGTTTTACAAAAACATTATATAAAATTTCAAACTCGCATATCTCCGTTAGTATAGAAGATGCAGATGTGATTTTACACTCAATGTAATCAGGTCGAAGCTCTCTATTGGCTCATCCGGAAAAAATTTTCCCATGATTAATATTCAAGCTTAGTTACCAAGGAAACTATCATAACAATAAAGTAAACAATCTATTTGTGCATGATTGTAGTCGTTGTCGTGGAGATTTGAAATAACCACTTTCATTGTTGAAACAATGTAATACATCCTTGGAATCACGTTTTACAAAAACATTATATAAAATTTCAAACTCGCATTTCTCCGTTACTATAGAAGATACAGAAGTGATTTTACACTCAAAGGAATCAGGTCGAAGCTCTCTATTGGCTCATCCGGAAAAATTTTACCCATGTGTAATATTCAGGCTTAGTTACCATGGAAACTCTCATAACAATAAAGTAAACAATCTATTTGTGCATGATTGTAGTCGTTTTCGTGGAGATTTGAAATAACCACTTTCATTGTTGAAACAATGTAATACATCCTTGGAATCACGTTTTAAAAAACATTATATAAAATTTCAAATTCGCATATCTCCGTTACTATAGAAGATACAGAAGTGATTTTACACTCAATGGAATCAGGTCGAAGCTCTCTATTGGCTCATCCGGAAAAAAATTTCCCATGTGTAATATTCATGCTTAGTTACCATGGAAACTATCATAACAATAAAGTAAACAATCTATTTGTGCATGATTGTAGTCGTTGTAGTGGAGATTTGAAAAAACCTCTTTCATTGTTGAAACAATGTAATACATCCTTGGAATCACGTTTTACGAAAACATTATATGAAATTTCAAACTCGCATATCTCCGTTAGTATAGAAGATACAGAAGTGATTTTACACTCAATGTAATCATGTCGAAGCTCTCTATTGGCTCATCCGGAAAAATTTTACCCATGTGTAATATTCATGCTTAGTTACCATGGAAACTATCATAACAATAAATTAAACAATCTATTTGTGCATGATTGCAGTCGTTGTAGTGGATATTTGAAATAACCACTTTCATTGTTGAAACAATGTAATACATCCTTGGAATCACGTTTTAAAAAACATTATATAAAATTTCAAATTCGCATATCTCCGTTACTATAGAAGATACAGAAGTGATTTTACACTCAATGTAATCATGTCGAAGCTCTCTATTGGCTCATCCGGAAAAATTTTACCCATGTGTAATATTCATGCTTAGTTACCATGGAAACTATCATAACAATAAATTAAACAATCTATTTGTGCATGATTGCAGTCGTTGTAGTGGATATTTGAAATAACCACCTTCATTGTTGAAACAATGTAATACATCCTTGGAATCACGTTTTAAAAAACATTATATAAAATTTCAAATTCGCATATCTCCGTTACTATAGAAGATACAGAAGTGATTTTACACTCAATGGAATCAGGTCGAAGCTCTCTATTGGCTCATCCGGAAAAAATTTTCCCATGTGTAATATTCATGCTTAGTTACCATGGAAACTATCATAACAATAAACTAAACAATCTATTTGTGCATGATTGTAGTCGTTGTCGTGGAGGTTTGAAATAACCACTTTCATTGCTGAAACAATGTAATACATCCTTGGAATCACGTTTTAAAAAAACATTATATAAAATTTCAAACTCGCATATCTCCGTAACTAGAGAAGATACAGAAGTGATTTTACCCTCAATGTAATCATGTCAAAGCTCTCTATTGGCTCATCCGGAAAAATTTTACCCATGTGTAATATTCATGCTTAGTTACCATGGAAACTATCATAACAATAAAGTAAACAATCTATTTGTGCATGATTGTAATCGTTGTAGTGGATATTTGAAATAACCACTTTCATTGTTGAAACAATGTAATACATCCTTGGAATCACGTTTTACAAAAACATTATATAAAATTTCAAACTCGCATATCTCCGTAACTATAGAAGATACAGAAGTGATTTTACACTCAATGTAATCATGTCGAAGCTCTCTATTGGCTCATCCTGAAAAATTTTACCCATGTGTAATATTCATGCTTAGTTACCATGGAAACTATCATAACAATAAATTAAACAATCTATTTGTGCATGATTGCAGTCGTTGTAGTGGATATTTGAAATAACCACCTTCATTGTTGAAACAATGTAATACATCCTTGGAATCACGTTTTAAAAAACATTATATAAAATTTCAAATTCGCATATCTCCGTTACTATAGAAGATACAGAAGTGATTTTACCCTCAATGTAATCATGTCGAAGCTCTCTATTGGCTCATCCGGAAAAATTTTACCCATGTGTAATATTCATGCTTAGTTACCATGGAAACTATCATAACAATAAAGTAAACAATCTATTTGTGCATGTTTGTAGTCGTTGTAGTGGAGATTTGAAATAACCACTTTCATTGTTGAAACAATGTAATACATCCTTGGAATCACGTTTTAAAAAAACATTATATAAAATTTCAAACTCGCATATCTCCGTAACTATAGAAGATACAGAAGTGATTTTACCCTCAATGTAATCATGTCGAAGCTCTCTATTGGCTCATCCGGAAAAATTTTACCCATGTGTAATATTCATGCTTAGTTACCATGGAAACTATCATAACAATAAAGTAAACAATCTATTTGTGCATGATTGTAATCGTTGTAGTGGATATTTGAAATAACCACTTTCATTGTTGAAACAATGTAATACATCCTTGGAATCACGTTTTACAAAAACATTATATAAAATTTCAAACTCGCATATCTCCGTTAGTATAGAAGATGCAGATGTGATTTTACACTCAATGTAATCAGGTCGAAGCTCTCTATTGGCTCATCCGGAAAAAATTTTCCCATGATTAATATTCAAGCTTAGTTACCAAGGAAACTATCATAACAATAAAGTAAACAATCTATTTGTGCATGATTGTAGTCGTTGTCGTGGAGATTTGAAATAACCACTTTCATTGTTGAAACAATGTAATACATCCTTGGAATGACGTTTTACAAAAACACTATATAAAATTTCAAACTCGGATATCTCCGTTACTATAGAAGATACAGATGTGATTTTACACTCAATGGAATCAGGTCGAAGCTCTCTATTGGCTCATCCGAAAAAAATTTTCCCATGTGTAATATTCATGCTTAGTTACCATGGAAACTATCATAACAATAAAGTAAACAATCTATTTGTGCATGATTGTAGTCGTTGTCGTGGAGATTTGAAATAACCACTTTCATTGCTGAAACAATGTAATACATCCTTGGAATCACGTTTTAAAAAAACATTATATAAAATTTCAAACTCGCATATCTCCGTAACTATAGAAGATACAGAAGTGATTTTACCCTCAATGTAATCATGTCGAAGCTCTCTATTGGCTCATCCGGAAAAATTTTACCCATGTGTAATATTCATGCTTAGTTACCATGGAAACTATCATAACAATAAAGTAAACAATCTATTTGTGCATGATTGTAGTCGTTTTCGTGGAGATTTGAAATAACCACTTTCATTGTTGAAACAATGTAATACATCCTTGGAATCACGTTTTAAAAAACATTATATAAAATTTCAAATTCGCATATCTCCGTTACTATAGAAGATACAGAAGTGATTTTACACTCAATGGAATCAGGTCGAAGCTCTCTATTGGCTCATCCGGAAAAAATTTTCCCATGTGTAATATTCATGCTTAGTTACCATGGAAACTATCATAACAATAAAGTAAACAATCTATTTGTGCATGATTGTAGTCGTTGTAGTGGAGATTTGAAAAAACCACTTTCATTGTTGAAACAATGTAATACATCCTTGGAATCACGTTTTACGAATACATTATATGAAATTTCAAACTCGCATATCTCCGTTAGTATAGAAGATGCAGATGTGATTTTACACTCAATGTAATCAGGTCGAAGCTCTCTATTGGCTCATCCGGAAAAAATTTTCCCATGATTAATATTCAAGCTTAGTTACCAAGGAAACTATCATAACAATAAAGTAAACAATGTATTTGTGCATGATTGTAGTCGTTGTCGTGGAGATTTGAAATAACCACTTTCATTGTTGAAACAATGTAATACATCCTTGGAATCACGTTTTAAAAAAACATTATATAAAATTTCAAACTCGCATATCTCCGTTAGTATAGAAGATACAGAAGTGATTTTACCCTCAATGTAATCATGTCGAAGCTCTCTATTGGCTCATCCGGAAAAATTTTACCCATGTGTAATATTCATGCTTAGTTACCATGGAAACTATCATAACAATAAAGTAAACAATCTATTTGTGCATGATTGTAATCGTTGTAGTGGATATTTGAAATAACCACTTTCATTGTTGAAACAATGTAATACATCCTTGGAATGACGTTTTACAAAAACATTATATAAAATTTCAAACTCGGATATCTCCGTTACTATAGAAGATGCAGATGTGATTTTACACTCAATGGAATCAGGTCGAAGCTCTCTATTGGCTCATCCGAAAAAAATTTTCCCATGTGTAATATTCATGCTTAGTTACCATGGAAACTATCATAACAATAAAGTAAACAATCTATTTGTGCATGATTGTAGTCGTTGTCGTGGAGATTTGAAATAACCACTTTCATTGCTGAAACAATGTAATACATCCTTGGAATCACGTTTTAAAAAAACATTATATAAAATTTCAAACTCGCATATCTCCGTAACTATAGAAGATACAGAAGTGATTTTACCCTCAATGTAATCATGTCGAAGCTCTCTATTGGCTCATCCGGAAAAATTTTACCCATGTGTAATATTCATGCTTAGTTACCATGGAAACTATCATAACAATAAACTAAACAATCTATTTGTGCATGATTGTAGTCGTTGTCGTGGAGATTTGAAATAACCACTTTCATTGTTGAAACAATGTAATACATCCTTGGAATCACGTTTTAAAAAACATTATATAAAATTTCAAACTCGCATATCTCCGTAACTATAGAAGATACAGAAGTGATTTTACCCTCAATGTAATCATGTCGAAGCTCTCTATTGGCTCATCCGGAAAAATTTTACCCATGTGTAATATTCATGCTTAGTTACCATGGAAACTATCATAACAATAAAGTAAACAATCTATTTGTGCATGATTGTAGTCGTTGTAGTGGAGATTTGAAATAACCACTTTCATTGTTGAAACAATGTAATACATCCTTGGAATCACGTTTTAAAAAAACATTATATAAAATTTCAAACTCGCATATCTCCGTAACTATAGAAGATACAGAAGTGATTTTACCCTCAATGTAATCATGTCGAAGCTCTCTATTGGCTCATCCGGAAAAATTTTACCCATGTGTAATATTCATGCTTAGTTACCATGGAAACTATCATAACAATAAAGTAAACAATCTATTTGTGCATGATTGTAATCGTTGTAGTGGATATTTGAAATAACCACTTTCATTGTTGAAACAATGTAATACATCCTTGGAATCACGTTTTACAAAAACATTATATAAAATTTCAAACTCGCATATCTCCGTTAGTATAGAAGATGCAGATGTGATTTTACACTCAATGTAATCAGGTCGAAGCTCTCTATTGGCTCATCCGGAAAAAATTTTCCCATGATTAATATTCAAGCTTAGTTACCAAGGAAACTATCATAACAATAAAGTAAACAATCTATTTGTGCATGATTGTAGTCGTTGTCGTGGAGATTTGAAATAACCACTTTCATTGTTGAAACAATGTAATACATCCTTGGAATCACGTTTTACAAAAACATTATATAAAATTTCAAACTCGCATTTCTCCGTTACTATAGAAGATACAGAAGTGATTTTACACTCAAAGGAATCAGGTCGAAGCTCTCTATTGGCTCATCCGGAAAAATTTTACCCATGTGTAATATTCAGGCTTAGTTACCATGGAAACTCTCATAACAATAAAGTAAACAATCTATTTGTGCATGATTGTAGTCGTTTTCGTGGAGATTTGAAATAACCACTTTCATTGTTGAAACAATGTAATACATCCTTGGAATCACGTTTTAAAAAACATTATATAAAATTTCAAATTCGCATATCTCCGTTACTATAGAAGATACAGAAGTGATTTTACACTCAATGGAATCAGGTCGAAGCTCTCTATTGGCTCATCCGGAAAAAAATTTCCCATGTGTAATATTCATGCTTAGTTACCATGGAAACTATCATAACAATAAAGTAAACAATCTATTTGTGCATGATTGTAGTCGTTGTAGTGGAGATTTGAAAAAACCTCTTTCATTGTTGAAACAATGTAATACATCCTTGGAATCACGTTTTACGAAAACATTATATGAAATTTCAAACTCGCATATCTCCGTTAGTATAGAAGATACAGAAGTGATTTTACACTCAATGTAATCATGTCGAAGCTCTCTATTGGCTCATCCGGAAAAATTTTACCCATGTGTAATATTCATGCTTAGTTACCATGGAAACTATCATAACAATAAACTAAACAATCTATTTGTGCATGATTGTAGTCGTTGTCGTGGAGATTTGAAATAACCACTTTCATTGCTGAAACAATGTAATACATCCTTGGAATCACGTTTTAAAAAAACATTATATAAAATTTCAAACTCGCATATCTCCGTAACTATAGAAGATACAGAAGTGATTTTACCCTCAATGTAATCATGTCAAAGCTCTCTATTGGCTCATCCGGAAAAATTTTACCCATGTGTAATATTCATGCTTAGTTACCATGGAAACTATCATAACAATAAAGTAAACAATCTATTTGTGCATGATTGTAATCGTTGTAGTGGATATTTGAAATAACCACTTTCATTGTTGAAACAATGTAATACATCCTTGGAATCACGTTTTACAAAAACATTATATAAAATTTCAAACTCGCATATCTCCGTAACTATAGAAGATACAGAAGTGATTTTACACTCAATGTAATCATGTCGAAGCTCTCTATTGGCTCATCCGGAAAAATTTTACCCATGTGTAATATTCATGCTTAGTTACCATGGAAACTATCATAACAATAAATTAAACAATCTATTTGTGCATGATTGCAGTCGTTGTAGTGGATATTTGAAATAACCACCTTCATTGTTGAAACAATGTAATACATCCTTGGAATCACGTTTTAAAAAACATTATATAAAATTTCAAATTCGCATATCTCCGTTACTATAGAAGATACAGAAGTGATTTTACACTCAATGGAATCAGGTCGAAGCTCTCTATTGGCTCATCCGGAAAAAATTTTCCCATGTGTAATATTCATGCTTAGTTACCATGGAAACTATCATAACAATAAAGTAAACAATCTATTTGTGCATGATTGTAGTTGTTGTAGTGGAGATTTGAAATAACCACTTTCATTGTTGAAACAATGTAATACATCCTTGGAATCACGTTTTACAAAAACATTATATAAAATTTCAAACTCGCATATCTCCGTTACTATAGAAGATACAGAAGTGATTTTACACTCAAAGGAATCAGGTCGAAGCTCTCTATTGGCTCATCCGGAAAAATTTTACCCATGTGTAATATTCATGCTTAGTTACCATGGAAACTATCATAACAATAAACTAAACAATCTATTTGTGCATGATTGTAGTCGTTTTAGTGGAGATTTGAAATAACCACTTTCATTGTTGAAACAATGTAATACATCCTTGGAATCACGTTTTAAAAAAACATTATATAAAATTTCAAACTCGCATATCTCCGTAACTATAGAAGATACAGAAGTGATTTTACCCTCAATGTAATCATGTCGAAGCTCTCTATTGGCTCATCCGGAAAAATTTTACCCATGTGTAATATTCATGCTTAGTTACCATGGAAACTATCATAACAATAAAGTAAACAATCTATTTGTGCATGATTGTAATCGTTGTAGTGGATATTTGAAATAACCACTTTCATTGTTGAAACAATGTAATACATCCTTGGAATCACGTTTTACAAAAACATTATATAAAATTTCAAACTCGCATATCTCCGTTAGTATAGAAGATGCAGATGTGATTTTACACTCAATGTAATCAGGTCGAAGCTCTCTATTGGCTCATCCGGAAAAAATTTTCCCATGATTAATATTCAAGCTTAGTTACCAAGGAAACTATCATAACAATAAAGTAAACAATCTATTTGTGCATGATTGTAGTCGTTGTCGTGGAGATTTGAAATAACCACTTTCATTGTTGAAACAATGTAATACATCCTTGGAATCACGTTTTACAAAAACATTATATAAAATTTCAAACTCGCATTTCTCCGTTACTATAGAAGATACAGAAGTGATTTTACACTCAAAGGAATCAGGTCGAAGCTCTCTATTGGCTCATCCGGAAAAATTTTACCCATGTGTAATATTCAGGCTTAGTTACCATGGAAACTCTCATAACAATAAAGTAAACAATCTATTTGTGCATGATTGTAGTCGTTTTCGTGGAGATTTGAAATAACCACTTTCATTGTTGAAACAATGTAATACATCCTTGGAATCACGTTTTAAAAAACATTATATAAAATTTCAAATTCGCATATCTCCGTTACTATAGAAGATACAGAAGTGATTTTACACTCAATGGAATCAGGTCGAAGCTCTCTATTGGCTCATCCGGAAAAAAATTTCCCATGTGTAATATTCATGCTTAGTTACCATGGAAACTATCATAACAATAAAGTAAACAATCTATTTGTGCATGATTGTAGTCGTTGTAGTGGAGATTTGAAAAAACCTCTTTCATTGTTGAAACAATGTAATACATCCTTGGAATCACGTTTTACGAAAACATTATATGAAATTTCAAACTCGCATATCTCCGTTAGTATAGAAGATACAGAAGTGATTTTACACTCAATGTAATCATGTCGAAGCTCTCTATTGGCTCATCCGGAAAAATTTTACCCATGTGTAATATTCATGCTTAGTTACCATGGAAACTATCATAACAATAAATTAAACAATCTATTTGTGCATGATTGCAGTCGTTGTAGTGGATATTTGAAATAACCACTTTCATTGTTGAAACAATGTAATACATCCTTGGAATCACGTTTTAAAAAACATTATATAAAATTTCAAATTCGCATATCTCCGTTACTATAGAAGATACAGAAGTGATTTTACACTCAATGGAATCAGGTCGAAGCTCTCTATTGGCTCATCCGGAAAAAATTTTCCCATGTGTAATATTCATGCTTAGTTACCATGGAAACTATCATAACAATAAACTAAACAATCTATTTGTGCATGATTGTAGTCGTTGTCGTGGAGATTTGAAATAACCACTTTCATTGCTGAAACAATGTAATACATCCTTGGAATCACGTTTTAAAAAAACATTATATAAAATTTCAAACTCGCATATCTCCGTAACTATAGAAGATACAGAAGTGATTTTACCCTCAATGTAATCATGTCAAAGCTCTCTATTGGCTCATCCGGAAAAATTTTACCCATGTGTAATATTCATGCTTAGTTACCATGGAAACTATCATAACAATAAAGTAAACAATCTATTTGTGCATGATTGTAATCGTTGTAGTGGATATTTGAAATAACCACTTTCATTGTTGAAACAATGTAATACATCCTTGGAATCACGTTTTACAAAAACATTATATAAAATTTCAAACTCGCATATCTCCGTAACTATAGAAGATACAGAAGTGATTTTACACTCAATGTAATCATGTCGAAGCTCTCTATTGGCTCATCCGGAAAAATTTTACCCATGTGTAATATTCATGCTTAGTTACCATGGAAACTATCATAACAATAAATTAAACAATCTATTTGTGCATGATTGCAGTCGTTGTAGTGGATATTTGAAATAACCACCTTCATTGTTGAAACAATGTAATACATCCTTGGAATCACGTTTTAAAAAACATTATATAAAATTTCAAATTCGCATATCTCCGTTACTATAGAAGATACAGAAGTGATTTTACACTCAATGGAATCAGGTCGAAGCTCTCTATTGGCTCATCCGGAAAAAATTTTCCCATGTGTAATATTCATGCTTAGTTACCATGGAAACTATCATAACAATAAAGTAAACAATCTATTTGTGCATGATTGTAGTTGTTGTAGTGGAGATTTGAAATAACCACTTTCATTGTTGAAACAATGTAATACATCCTTGGAATCACGTTTTACAAAAACATTATATAAAATTTCAAACTCGCATATCTCCGTTACTATAGAAGATACAGAAGTGATTTTACACTCAAAGGAATCAGGTCGAAGCTCTCTATTGGCTCATCCGGAAAAATTTTACCCATGTGTAATATTCATGCTTAGTTACCATGGAAACTATCATAACAATAAACTAAACAATCTATTTGTGCATGATTGTAGTCGTTTTAGTGGAGATTTGAAATAACCACTTTCATTGTTGAAACAATGTAATACATCCTTGGAATCACGTTTTAAAAAAACATTATATAAAATTTCAAACTCGCATATCTCCGTAACTATAGAAGATACAGAAGTGATTTTACCCTCAATGTAATCATGTCGAAGCTCTCTATTGGCTCATCCGGAAAAATTTTACCCATGTGTAATATTCATGCTTAGTTACCATGGAAACTATCATAACAATAAAGTAAACAATCTATTTGTGCATGATTGTAATCGTTGTAGTGGATATTTGAAATAACCACTTTCATTGTTGAAACAATGTAATACATCCTTGGAATCACGTTTTACAAAAACATTATATAAAATTTCAAACTCGCATATCTCCGTTAGTATAGAAGATGCAGATGTGATTTTACACTCAATGTAATCAGGTCGAAGCTCTCTATTGGCTCATCCGGAAAAAATTTTCCCATGATTAATATTCAAGCTTAGTTACCAAGGAAACTATCATAACAATAAAGTAAACAATCTATTTGTGCATGATTGTAGTCGTTGTCGTGGAGATTTGAAATAACCACTTTCATTGTTGAAACAATGTAATACATCCTTGGAATCACGTTTTACAAAAACATTATATAAAATTTCAAACTCGCATTTCTCCGTTACTATAGAAGATACAGAAGTGATTTTACACTCAAAGGAATCAGGTCGAAGCTCTCTATTGGCTCATCCGGAAAAATTTTACCCATGTGTAATATTCAGGCTTAGTTACCATGGAAACTCTCATAACAATAAAGTAAACAATCTATTTGTGCATGATTGTAGTCGTTTTCGTGGAGATTTGAAATAACCACTTTCATTGTTGAAACAATGTAATACATCCTTGGAATCACGTTTTAAAAAACATTATATAAAATTTCAAATTCGCATATCTCCGTTACTATAGAAGATACAGAAGTGATTTTACACTCAATGGAATCAGGTCGAAGCTCTCTATTGGCTCATCCGGAAAAATTTTACCCATGTGTAATATTCATGCTTAGTTACCATGGAAACTATCATAACAATAAATTAAACAATCTATTTGTGCATGATTGCAGTCGTTGTAGTGGATATTTGAAATAACCACCTTCATTGTTGAAACAATGTAATACATCCTTGGAATCACGTTTTAAAAAACATTATATAAAATTTCAAATTCGCATATCTCCGTTACTATAGAAGATACAGAAGTGATTTTACACTCAATGGAATCAGGTCGAAGCTCTCTATTGGCTCATCCGGAAAAAATTTTCCCATG
The DNA here is from genome assembly GCF_977018435.1 of Lepisma saccharinum. NCBI lineage: Eukaryota > Metazoa > Arthropoda > Insecta > Zygentoma > Lepismatidae > Lepisma > Lepisma saccharinum. Next base: position 48,447 of record NW_028143528.1, read on the forward strand.
TGTAATATTCATGCTTAGTTACCATGGAAACTATCATAACAATAAAGTAAACAATCTATTTGTGCATGATTGTAGTCGTTGTAGTGGAGATTTGAAATAACCACTTTCATTGTTGAAACAATGTAATACATCCTTAGAATCACGTTTTACAAAAACATTATATAAAATTTCAAACTCGCATATCTCCGTTACTATAGAAGATACAGAAGTGATTTTACACTCAAAGGAATCAGGTCGAAGCTCTCTATTGGCTCATCCGGAAAAAGTTTACCCATGTGTAATATTCATGCTTAGTTACCATGGAAACTATCATAACAATAAACTAAACAATCTATTTGTGCATGATTGTAGTCGTTGTCGTGGAGATTTGAAATAACCACTTTCATTGTTGAAACAATGTAATACATCCTTGGAATCACGTTTTAAAAAACATTATATAAAATTTCAAATTCGCATATCTCCGTTACTATAGAAGATACAGAAGTGATTTTACACTCAATGGAATCAGGTCGAAGCTCTCTATTGGCTCATCCGGAAAAAATTTTCCCATGTGTAATATTCATGCTTAGTTACCATGGAAACTATCATAACAATAAAGTAAACAATCTATTTGTGCATGATTGTAGTCGTTGTAGTGGAGATTTGAAAAAACCACTTTCATTGTTGAAACAATGTAATACATCCTTGGAATCACGTTTTACGAATACATTATATGAAATTTCAAACTCGCATATCTCCGTTAGTATAGAAGATGCAGATGTGATTTTACACTCAATGTAATCAGGTCGAAGCTCTCTATTGGCTCATCCGGAAAAAATTTTCCCATGATTAATATTCAAGCTTAGTTACCAAGGAAACTATCATAACAATAAAGTAAACAATGTATTTGTGCATGATTGTAGTCGTTGTCGTGGAGATTTGAAATAACCACTTTCATTGTTGAAACAATGTAATACATCCTTGGAATCACGTTTTAAAAAAACATTATATAAAATTTCAAACTCGCATATCTCCGTTAGTATAGAAGATACAGAAGTGATTTTACCCTCAATGTAATCATGTCGAAGCTCTCTATTGGCTCATCCGGAAAAATTTTACCCATGTGTAATATTCATGCTTAGTTACCATGGAAACTATCATAACAATAAAGTAAACAATCTATTTGTGCATGATTGTAATCGTTGTAGTGGATATTTGAAATAACCACTTTCATTCTTGAAACAATGTAATACATCCTTGGAATGACGTTTTACAAAAACATTATATAAAATTTCAAACTCGGATATCTCCGTTACTATAGAAGATGCAGATGTGATTTTACACTCAATGGAATCAGGTCGAAGCTCTCTATTGGCTCATCCGAAAAAAATTTTCCCATGTGTAATATTCATGCTTAGTTACCATGGAAACTATCATAACAATAAATTAAACAATCTATTTGTGCATGATTGTAATCGTTGTAGTGGATATTTGAAATAACCACTTTCATTCTTGAAACAATGTAATACATCCTTGGAATCACGTTTTAAAAAACATTATATAAAATTTCAAACTCGCATATCTCCGTAACTATAGAAGATACAGAAGTGATTTTACCCTCAATGTAATCATGTCGAAGCTCTCTATTGGCTCATCCGGAAAAATTTTACCCATGTGTAATATTCATGCTTAGTTACCATGGAAACTATCATAACAATAAAGTAAACAATCTATTTGTGCATGTTTGTAGTCGTTGTAGTGGAGATTTGAAATAACCACTTTCATTGTTGAAACAATGTAATACATCCTTGGAATCACGTTTTAAAAAAACATTATATAAAATTTCAAACTCGCATATCTCCGTAACTATAGAAGATACAGAAGTGATTTTACCCTCAATGTAATCATGTCGAAGCTCTCTATTGGCTCATCCGGAAAAATTTTACCCATGTGTAATATTCATGCTTAGTTACCATGGAAACTATCATAACAATAAAGTAAACAATCTATTTGTGCATGATTGTAATCGTTGTAGTGGATATTTGAAATAACCACTTTCATTGTTGAAACAATGTAATACATCCTTGGAATCACGTTTTACAAAAACATTATATAAAATTTCAAACTCGCATATCTCCGTTAGTATAGAAGATGCAGATGTGATTTTACACTCAATGTAATCAGGTCGAAGCTCTCTATTGGCTCATCCGGAAAAAATTTTCCCATGATTAATATTCAAGCTTAGTTACCAAGGAAACTATCATAACAATAAAGTAAACAATCTATTTGTGCATGATTGTAGTCGTTGTCGTGGAGATTTGAAATAACCACTTTCATTGTTGAAACAATGTAATACATCCTTGGAATCACGTTTTACAAAAACATTATATAAAATTTCAAACTCGCATTTCTCCGTTACTATAGAAGATACAGAAGTGATTTTACACTCAAAGGAATCAGGTCGAAGCTCTCTATTGGCTCATCCGGAAAAATTTTACCCATGTGTAATATTCAGGCTTAGTTACCATGGAAACTCTCATAACAATAAAGTAAACAATCTATTTGTGCATGATTGTAGTCGTTTTCGTGGAGATTTGAAATAACCACTTTCATTGTTGAAACAATGTAATACATCCTTGGAATCACGTTTTAAAGAACATTATATAAAATTTCAAATTCGCATATCTCCGTTACTATAGAAGATACAGAAGTGATTTTACACTCAATGGAATCAGGTCGAAGCTCTCTATTGGCTCATCCGGAAAAAAATTTCCCATGTGTAATATTCATGCTTAGTTACCATGGAAACTATCATAACAATAAAGTAAACAATCTATTTGTGCATGATTGTAGTCGTTGTAGTGGAGATTTGAAAAAACCTCTTTCATTGTTGAAACAATGTAATACATCCTTGGAATCACGTTTTACGAAAACATTATATGAAATTTCAAACTCGCATATCTCCGTTAGTATAGAAGATACAGAAGTGATTTTACACTCAATGTAATCATGTCGAAGCTCTCTATTGGCTCATCCGGAAAAATTTTACCCATGTGTAATATTCATGCTTAGTTACCATGGAAACTATCATAACAATAAATTAAACAATCTATTTGTGCATGATTGCAGTCGTTGTAGTGGATATTTGAAATAACCACTTTCATTGTTGAAACAATGTAATACATCCTTGGAATCACGTTTTAAAGAACATTATATGAAATTTCAAACTCGCATATCTCCGTTAGTATAGAAGATGCAGATGTGATTTTACACTCAATGTAATCAGGTCGAAGCTCTCTATTGGCTCATCCGGAAAAAATTTTCCCATGATTAATATTCAAGCTTAGTTACCAAGGAAACTATCATAACAATAAAGTAAACAATGTATTTGTGCATGATTGTAGTCGTTGTCGTGGAGATTTGAAATAACCACTTTCATTGTTGAAACAATGTAATACATCCTTGGAATCACGTTTTAAAAAAACATTATATAAAATTTCAAACTCGCATATCTCCGTAACTATAGAAGATACAGAAGTGATTTTACCCTCAATGTAATCATGTCGAAGCTCTCTATTGGCTCATCCGGAAAAATTTTACCCATGTGTAATATTCATGCTTAGTTACCATGGAAACTATCATAACAATAAAGTAAACAATCTATTTGTGCATGATTGTAATCGTTGTAGTGGATATTTGAAATAACCACTTTCATTGTTGAAACAATGTAATACATCCTTGGAATCACGTTTTACAAAAACATTATATAAAATTTCAAACTCGCATATCTCCGTTAGTATAGAAGATGCAGATGTGATTTTACACTCAATGTAATCAGGTCGAAGCTCTCTATTGGCTCATCCGGAAAAAATTTTCCCATGATTAATATTCAAGCTTAGTTACCAAGGAAACTATCATAACAATAAAGTAAACAATCTATTTGTGCATGATTGTAGTCGTTGTCGTGGAGATTTGAAATAACCACTTTCATTGTTGAAACAATGTAATACATCCTTGGAATCACGTTTTACAAAAACATTATATAAAATTTCAAACTCGCATTTCTCCGTTACTATAGAAGATACAGAAGTGATTTTACACTCAAAGGAATCAGGTCGAAGCTCTCTATTGGCTCATCCGGAAAAATTTTACCCATGTGTAATATTCAGGCTTAGTTACCATGGAAACTCTCATAACAATAAAGTAAACAATCTATTTGTGCATGATTGTAGTCGTTTTCGTGGAGATTTGAAATAACCACTTTCATTGTTGAAACAATGTAATACATCCTTGGAATCACGTTTTAAAAAACATTATATAAAATTTCAAATTCGCATATCTCCGTTACTATAGAAGATACAGAAGTGATTTTACACTCAATGGAATCAGGTCGAAGCTCTCTATTGGCTCATCCGGAAAAATTTTACCCATGTGTAATATTCATGCTTAGTTACCATGGAAACTATCATAACAATAAATTAAACAATCTATTTGTGCATGATTGCAGTCGTTGTAGTGGATATTTGAAATAACCACCTTCATTGTTGAAACAATGTAATACATCCTTGGAATCACGTTTTAAAAAACATTATATAAAATTTCAAATTCGCATATCTCCGTTACTATAGAAGATACAGAAGTGATTTTACACTCAATGGAATCAGGTCGAAGCTCTCTATTGGCTCATCCGGAAAAAATTTTCCCATGTGTAATATTCATGCTTAGTTACCATGGAAACTATCATAACAATAAAGTAAACAATCTATTTGTGCATGATTGTAGTCGTTGTAGTGGAGATTTGAAATAACCACTTTCATTGTTGAAACAATGTAATACATCCTTAGAATCACGTTTTACAAAAACATTATATAAAATTTCAAACTCGCATATCTCCGTTACTATAGAAGATACAGAAGTGATTTTACACTCAAAGGAATCAGGTCGAAGCTCTCTATTGGCTCATCCGGAAAAAGTTTACCCATGTGTAATATTCATGCTTAGTTACCATGGAAACTATCATAACAATAAACTAAACAATCTATTTGTGCATGATTGTAGTCGTTGTCGTGGAGGAGATTTGAAATAACCACTTTCATTGTTGAAACAATGTAATACATCCTTGGAATCACGTTTTAAAAAACATTATATAAAATTTCAAATTCGCATATCTCCGTTACTATAGAAGATACAGAAGTGATTTTACACTCAATGGAATCAGTCGAAGCTCTCTATTGGCTCATCCGGAAAAAATTTTCCCATGTGTAATATTCATGCTTAGTTACCATGGAAACTATCATAACAATAAAGTAAACAATCTATTTGTGCATGATTGTAGTCGTTGTAGTGGAGATTTGAAAAAACCACTTTCATTGTTGAAACAATGTAATACATCCTTGGAATCACGTTTTACGAATACATTATATGAAATTTCAAACTCGCATATCTCCGTTAGTATAGAAGATGCAGATGTGATTTTACACTCAATGTAATCAGGTCGAAGCTCTCTATTGGCTCATCCGGAAAAAATTTTCCCATGATTAATATTCAAGCTTAGTTACAAGGAAACTATCATAACAATAAAGTAAACAATGTATTTGTGCATGATTGTAGTCGTTGTCGTGGAGATTTGAAATAACCACTTTCATTGTTGAAACAATGTAATACATCCTTGGAATCACGTTTTAAAAAAACATTATATAAAATTTCAAACTCGCATATCTCCGTTAGTATAGAAGATACAGAAGTGATTTTACCCTCAATGTAATCATGTCGAAGCTCTCTATTGGCTCATCCGAAAAATTTTACCCATGTGTAATATTCATGCTTAGTTACCATGGAAACTATCATAACAATAAAGTAAACAATCTATTTGTGCATGATTGTAATCGTTGTAGTGGATATTTGAAATAACCACTTCATTCTTGAAACAATGTAATACATCCTTGGAATGACGTTTTACAAAAACATTATATAAAATTTCAAACTCGGATATCTCCGTTACTATAGAAGATGCAGATGTGATTTTACACTCAATGGAATCAGGTCGAAGCTCTCTATTGGCTCATCCGAAAAAAATTTTCCCATGTGTAATATTCATGCTTAGTTACCATGGAAACTATCATAACAATAAATTAAACAATCTATTTGTGCATGATTGTAATCGTTGTAGTGGATATTTGAAATAACCACTTTCATTCTTGAAACAATGTAATACATCCTTGGAATCACGTTTTAAAAAACATTATATAAAATTTCAAACTCGCATATCTCCGTAACTATAGAAGATACAGAAGTGATTTTACCCTCAATGTAATCATGTCGAAGCTCTCTATTGGCTCATCCGGAAAAATTTTACCCATGTGTAATATTCATGCTTAGTTACCATGGAAACTATCATAACAATAAAGTAAACAATCTATTTGTGCATGTTTGTAGTCGTTGTAGTGGAGATTTGAAATAACCACTTTCATTGTTGAAACAATGTAATACATCCTTGGAATCACGTTTTAAAAAAACATTATATAAAATTTCAAACTCGCATATCTCCGTAACTATAGAAGATACAGAAGTGATTTTACCCTCAATGTAATCATGTCGAAGCTCTCTATTGGCTCATCCGGAAAAATTTTACCCATGTGTAATATTCATGCTTAGTTACCATGGAAACTATCATAACAATAAAGTAAACAATCTATTTGTGCATGATTGTAATCGTTGTAGTGGATATTTGAAATAACCACTTTCATTGTTGAAACAATGTAATACATCCTTGGAATCACGTTTTACAAAAACATTATATAAAATTTCAAACTCGCATATCTCCGTTAGTATAGAAGATGCAGATGTGATTTTACACTCAATGTAATCAGGTCGAAGCTCTCTATTGGCTCATCCGGAAAAAATTTTCCCATGATTAATATTCAAGCTTAGTTACCAAGGAAACTATCATAACAATAAAGTAAACAATCTATTTGTGCATGATTGTAGTCGTTGTCGTGGAGATTTGAAATAACCACTTTCATTGTTGAAACAATGTAATACATCCTTGGAATCACGTTTTACAAAAACATTATATAAAATTTCAAACTCGCATTTCTCCGTTACTATAGAAGATACAGAAGTGATTTTACACTCAAAGGAATCAGGTCGAAGCTCTCTATTGGCTCATCCGGAAAAATTTTACCCATGTGTAATATTCAGGCTTAGTTACCATGGAAACTCTCATAACAATAAAGTAAACAATCTATTTGTGCATGATTGTAGTCGTTTTCGTGGAGATTTGAAATAACCACTTTCATTGTTGAAACAATGTAATACATCCTTGGAATCACGTTTTAAAGAACATTATATAAAATTTCAAATTCGCATATCTCCGTTACTATAGAAGATACAGAAGTGATTTTACACTCAATGGAATCAGGTCGAAGCTCTCTATTGGCTCATCCGGAAAAAAATTTCCCATGTGTAATATTCATGCTTAGTTACCATGGAAACTATCATAACAATAAAGTAAACAATCTATTTGTGCATGATTGTAGTCGTTGTAGTGGAGATTTGAAAAAACCTCTTTCATTGTTGAAACAATGTAATACATCCTTGGAATCACGTTTTACGAAAACATTATATGAAATTTCAAACTCGCATATCTCCGTTAGTATAGAAGATACAGAAGTGATTTTACACTCAATGTAATCATGTCGAAGCTCTCTATTGGCTCATCCGGAAAAATTTTACCCATGTGTAATATTCATGCTTAGTTACCATGGAAACTATCATAACAATAAATTAAACAATCTATTTGTGCATGATTGCAGTCGTTGTAGTGGATATTTGAAATAACCACTTTCATTGTTGAAACAATGTAATACATCCTTGGAATCACGTTTTAAAGAACATTATATGAAATTTCAAACTCGCATATCTCCGTTAGTATAGAAGATGCAGATGTGATTTTACACTCAATGTAATCAGGTCGAAGCTCTCTATTGGCTCATCCGGAAAAAATTTTCCCATGATTAATATTCAAGCTTAGTTACCAAGGAAACTATCATAACAATAAAGTAAACAATGTATTTGTGCATGATTGTAGTCGTTGTCGTGGAGATTTGAAATAACCACTTTCATTGTTGAAACAATGTAATACATCCTTGGAATCACGTTTTAAAAAAACATTATATAAAATTTCAAACTCGCATATCTCCGTTAGTATAGAAGATACAGAAGTGGTTTTACCCTCAATGTAATCATGTCGAAGCTCTCTATTGGCTCATCCGGAAAAATTTTACCCATGTGTAATATTCATGCTTAGTTACCATGGAAACTATCATAACAATAAAGTAAACAATCTATTTGTGCATGATTGTAATCGTTGTAGTGGATATTTGAAATAACCACTTTCATTCTTGAAACAATGTAATACATCCTTGGAATGACGTTTTACAAAAACATTATATAAAATTTCAAACTCGGATATCTCCGTTACTATAGAAGATGCAGATGTGATTTTACACTCAATGGAATCAGGTCGAAGCTCTCTATTGGCTCATCCGAAAAAAATTTTCCCATGTGTAATATTCATGCTTAGTTACCATGGAAACTATCATAACAATAAATTAAACAATCTATTTGTGCATGATTGCAGTCGTTGTAGTGGATATTTGAAATAACCACCTTCATTGTTGAAACAATGTAATACATCCTTGGAATCACGTTTTAAAAAACATTATATAAAATTTCAAATTCGCATATCTCCGTTACTATAGAAGATACAGAAGTGATTTTACACTCAATGGAATCAGGTCGAAGCTCTCTATTGGCTCATCCGGAAAAAATTTTCCCATGTGTAATATTCATGCTTAGTTACCATGGAAACTATCATAACAATAAAGTAAACAATCTATTTGTGCATGATTGTAGTTGTTGTAGTGGAGATTTGAAATAACCACTTTCATTGTTGAAACAATGTAATACATCCTTGGAATCACGTTTTACAAAAACATTATATAAAATTTCAAACTCGCATATCTCCGTTACTATAGAAGATACAGAAGTGATTTTACACTCAAAGGAATCAGGTCGAAGCTCTCTATTGGCTCATCCGGAAAAATTTTACCCATGTGTAATATTCATGCTTAGTTACCATGGAAACTATCATAACAATAAACTAAACAATCTATTTGTGCATGATTGTAGTCGTTTTAGTGGAGATTTGAAATAACCACTTTCATTGTTGAAACAATGTAATACATCCTTGGAATCACGTTTTAAAAAAACATTATATAAAATTTCAAACTCGCATATCTCCGTAACTATAGAAGATACAGAAGTGATTTTACCCTCAATGTAATCATGTCGAAGCTCTCTATTGGCTCATCCGGAAAAATTTTACCCATGTGTAATATTCATGCTTAGTTACCATGGAAACTATCATAACAATAAAGTAAACAATCTATTTGTGCATGATTGTAATCGTTGTAGTGGATATTTGAAATAACCACCTTCATTGTTGAAACAATGTAATACATCCTTGGAATCACGTTTTAAAAAACATTATATAAAATTTCAAATTCGCATATCTCCGTTACTATAGAAGATACAGAAGTGATTTTACACTCAATGGAATCAGGTCGAAGCTCTCTATTGGCTCATCCGGAAAAAATTTTCCCATGTGTAATATTCATGCTTAGTTACCATGGAAACTATCATAACAATAAAGTAAACAATCTATTTGTGCATGATTGTAGTTGTTGTAGTGGAGATTTGAAATAACCACTTTCATTGTTGAAACAATGTAATACATCCTTGGAATCACGTTTTACAAAAACATTATATAAAATTTCAAACTCGCATATCTCCGTTACTATAGAAGATACAGAAGTGATTTTACACTCAAAGGAATCAGGTCGAAGCTCTCTATTGGCTCATCCGGAAAAATTTTACCCATGTGTAATATTCATGCTTAGTTACCATGGAAACTATCATAACAATAAACTAAACAATCTATTTGTGCATGATTGTAGTCGTTTTAGTGGAGATTTGAAATAACCACTTTCATTGTTGAAACAATGTAATACATCCTTGGAATCACGTTTTAAAAAAACATTATATAAAATTTCAAACTCGCATATCTCCGTAACTATAGAAGATACAGAAGTGATTTTACCCTCAATGTAATCATGTCGAAGCTCTCTATTGGCTCATCCGGAAAAATTTTACCCATGTGTAATATTCATGCTTAGTTACCATGGAAACTATCATAACAATAAAGTAAACAATCTATTTGTGCATGATTGTAATCGTTGTAGTGGATATTTGAAATAACCACTTTCATTGTTGAAACAATGTAATACATCCTTGGAATCACGTTTTACAAAAACATTATATAAAATTTCAAACTCGCATATCTCCGTTAGTATAGAAGATGCAGATGTGATTTTACACTCAATGTAATCAGGTCGAAGCTCTCTATTGGCTCATCCGGAAAAAATTTTCCCATGATTAATATTCAAGCTTAGTTACCAAGGAAACTATCATAACAATAAAGTAAACAATCTATTTGTGCATGATTGTAGTCGTTGTCGTGGAGATTTGAAATAACCACTTTCATTGTTGAAACAATGTAATACATCCTTGGAATCACGTTTTACAAAAACATTATATAAAATTTCAAACTCGCATTTCTCCGTTACTATAGAAGATACAGAAGTGATTTTACACTCAAAGGAATCAGGTCGAAGCTCTCTATTGGCTCATCCGGAAAAATTTTACCCATGTGTAATATTCAGGCTTAGTTACCATGGAAACTCTCATAACAATAAAGTAAACAATCTATTTGTGCATGATTGTAGTCGTTTTCGTGGAGATTTGAAATAACCACTTTCATTGTTGAAACAATGTAATACATCCTTGGAATCACGTTTTAAAAAACATTATATAAAATTTCAAATTCGCATATCTCCGTTACTATAGAAGATACAGAAGTGATTTTACACTCAATGGAATCAGGTCGAAGCTCTCTATTGGCTCATCCGGAAAAATTTTACCCATGTGTAATATTCATGCTTAGTTACCATGGAAACTATCATAACAATAAATTAAACAATCTATTTGTGCATGATTGCAGTCGTTGTAGTGGATATTTGAAATAACCACCTTCATTGTTGAAACAATGTAATACATCCTTGGAATCACGTTTTAAAAAACATTATATAAAATTTCAAATTCGCATATCTCCGTTACTATAGAAGATACAGAAGTGATTTTACACTCAATGGAATCAGGTCGAAGCTCTCTATTGGCTCATCCGGAAAAAATTTTCCCATGTGTAATATTCATGCTTAGTTACCATGGAAACTATCATAACAATAAAGTAAACAATCTATTTGTGCATGATTGTAGTCGTTGTAGTGGAGATTTGAAATAACCACTTTCATTGTTGAAACAATGTAATACATCCTTAGAATCACGTTTTACAAAAACATTATATAAAATTTCAAACTCGCATATCTCCGTTACTATAGAAGATACAGAAGTGATTTTACACTCAAAGGAATCAGGTCGAAGCTCTCTATTGGCTCATCCGGAAAAAGTTTACCCATGTGTAATATTCATGCTTAGTTACCATGGAAACTATCATAACAATAAACTAAACAATCTATTTGTGCATGATTGTAGTCGTTGTCGTGGAGATTTGAAATAACCACTTTCATTGTTGAAACAATGTAATACATCCTTGGAATCACGTTTTAAAAAACATTATATAAAATTTCAAATTCGCATATCTCCGTTACTATAGAAGATACAGAAGTGATTTTACACTCAATGGAATCAGGTCGAAGCTCTCTATTGGCTCATCCGGAAAAAATTTTCCCATGTGTAATATTCATGCTTAGTTACCATGGAAACTATCATAACAATAAAGTAAACAATCTATTTGTGCATGATTGTAGTCGTTGTAGTGGAGATTTGAAAAAACCACTTTCATTGTTGAAACAATGTAATACATCCTTGGAATCACGTTTTACGAATACATTATATGAAATTTCAAACTCGCATATCTCCGTTAGTATAGAAGATGCAGATGTGATTTTACACTCAATGTAATCAGGTCGAAGCTCTCTATTGGCTCATCCGGAAAAAATTTTCCCATGATTAATATTCAAGCTTAGTTACCAAGGAAACTATCATAACAATAAAGTAAACAATGTATTTGTGCATGATTGTAGTCGTTGTCGTGGAGATTTGAAATAACCACTTTCATTGTTGAAACAATGTAATACATCCTTGGAATCACGTTTTAAAAAAACATTATATAAAATTTCAAACTCGCATATCTCCGTTAGTATAGAAGATACAGAAGTGATTTTACCCTCAATGTAATCATGTCGAAGCTCTCTATTGGCTCATCCGGAAAAATTTTACCCATGTGTAATATTCATGCTTAGTTACCATGGAAACTATCATAACAATAAAGTAAACAATCTATTTGTGCATGATTGTAATCGTTGTAGTGGATATTTGAAATAACCACTTTCATTCTTGAAACAATGTAATACATCCTTGGAATGACGTTTTACAAAAACATTATATAAAATTTCAAACTCGGATATCTCCGTTACTATAGAAGATGCAGATGTGATTTTACACTCAATGGAATCAGGTCGAAGCTCTCTATTGGCTCATCCGAAAAAAATTTTCCCATGTGTAATATTCATGCTTAGTTACCATGGAAACTATCATAACAATAAATTAAACAATCTATTTGTGCATGATTGTAATCGTTGTAGTGGATATTTGAAATAACCACTTTCATTCTTGAAACAATGTAATACATCCTTGGAATCACGTTTTAAAAAACATTATATAAAATTTCAAACTCGCATATCTCCGTAACTATAGAAGATACAGAAGTGATTTTACCCTCAATGTAATCATGTCGAAGCTCTCTATTGGCTCATCCGGAAAAATTTTACCCATGTGTAATATTCATGCTTAGTTACCATGGAAACTATCATAACAATAAAGTAAACAATCTATTTGTGCATGTTTGTAGTCGTTGTAGTGGAGATTTGAAATAACCACTTTCATTGTTGAAACAATGTAATACATCCTTGGAATCACGTTTTAAAAAAACATTATATAAAATTTCAAACTCGCATATCTCCGTAACTATAGAAGATACAGAAGTGATTTTACCCTCAATGTAATCATGTCGAAGCTCTCTATTGGCTCATCCGGAAAAATTTTACCCATGTGTAATATTCATGCTTAGTTACCATGGAAACTATCATAACAATAAAGTAAACAATCTATTTGTGCATGATTGTAATCGTTGTAGTGGATATTTGAAATAACCACTTTCATTGTTGAAACAATGTAATACATCCTTGGAATCACGTTTTACAAAAACATTATATAAAATTTCAAACTCGCATATCTCCGTTAGTATAGAAGATGCAGATGTGATTTTACACTCAATGTAATCAGGTCGAAGCTCTCTATTGGCTCATCCGGAAAAAATTTTCCCATGATTAATATTCAAGCTTAGTTACCAAGGAAACTATCATAACAATAAAGTAAACAATCTATTTGTGCATGATTGTAGTCGTTGTCGTGGAGATTTGAAATAACCACTTTCATTGTTGAAACAATGTAATACATCCTTGGAATCACGTTTTACAAAAACATTATATAAAATTTCAAACTCGCATTTCTCCGTTACTATAGAAGATACAGAAGTGATTTTACACTCAAAGGAATCAGGTCGAAGCTCTCTATTGGCTCATCCGGAAAAATTTTACCCATGTGTAATATTCAGGCTTAGTTACCATGGAAACTCTCATAACAATAAAGTAAACAATCTATTTGTGCATGATTGTAGTCGTTTTCGTGGAGATTTGAAATAACCACTTTCATTGTTGAAACAATGTAATACATCCTTGGAATCACGTTTTAAAGAACATTATATAAAATTTCAAATTCGCATATCTCCGTTACTATAGAAGATACAGAAGTGATTTTACACTCAATGGAATCAGGTCGAAGCTCTCTATTGGCTCATCCGGAAAAAAATTTCCCATGTGTAATATTCATGCTTAGTTACCATGGAAACTATCATAACAATAAAGTAAACAATCTATTTGTGCATGATTGTAGTCGTTGTAGTGGAGATTTGAAAAAACCTCTTTCATTGTTGAAACAATGTAATACATCCTTGGAATCACGTTTTACGAAAACATTATATGAAATTTCAAACTCGCATATCTCCGTTAGTATAGAAGATACAGAAGTGATTTTACACTCAATGTAATCATGTCGAAGCTCTCTATTGGCTCATCCGGAAAAATTTTACCCATGTGTAATATTCATGCTTAGTTACCATGGAAACTATCATAACAATAAATTAAACAATCTATTTGTGCATGATTGCAGTCGTTGTAGTGGATATTTGAAATAACCACTTTCATTGTTGAAACAATGTAATACATCCTTGGAATCACGTTTTAAAGAACATTATATGAAATTTCAAACTCGCATATCTCCGTTAGTATAGAAGATGCAGATGTGATTTTACACTCAATGTAATCAGGTCGAAGCTCTCTATTGGCTCATCCGGAAAAAATTTTCCCATGATTAATATTCAAGCTTAGTTACCAAGGAAACTATCATAACAATAAAGTAAACAATGTATTTGTGCATGATTGTAGTCGTTGTCGTGGAGATTTGAAATAACCACTTTCATTGTTGAAACAATGTAATACATCCTTGGAATCACGTTTTAAAAAAACATTATATAAAATTTCAAACTCGCATATCTCCGTTAGTATAGAAGATACAGAAGTGGTTTTACCCTCAATGTAATCATGTCGAAGCTCTCTATTGGCTCATCCGGAAAAATTTTACCCATGTGTAATATTCATGCTTAGTTACCATGGAAACTATCATAACAATAAAGTAAACAATCTATTTGTGCATGATTGTAATCGTTGTAGTGGATATTTGAAATAACCACTTTCATTCTTGAAACAATGTAATACATCCTTGGAATGACGTTTTACAAAAACATTATATAAAATTTCAAACTCGGATATCTCCGTTACTATAGAAGATGCAGATGTGATTTTACACTCAATGGAATCAGGTCGAAGCTCTCTATTGGCTCATCCGAAAAAAATTTTCCCATGTGTAATATTCATGCTTAGTTACCATGGAAACTATCATAACAATAAATTAAACAATCTATTTGTGCATGATTGCAGTCGTTGTAGTGGATATTTGAAATAACCACCTTCATTGTTGAAACAATGTAATACATCCTTGGAATCACGTTTTAAAAAACATTATATAAAATTTCAAATTCGCATATCTCCGTTACTATAGAAGATACAGAAGTGATTTTACACTCAATGGAATCAGGTCGAAGCTCTCTATTGGCTCATCCGGAAAAAATTTTCCCATGTGTAATATTCATGCTTAGTTACCATGGAAACTATCATAACAATAAAGTAAACAATCTATTTGTGCATGATTGTAGTTGTTGTAGTGGAGATTTGAAATAACCACTTTCATTGTTGAAACAATGTAATACATCCTTGGAATCACGTTTTACAAAAACATTATATAAAATTTCAAACTCGCATATCTCCGTTACTATAGAAGATACAGAAGTGATTTTACACTCAAAGGAATCAGGTCGAAGCTCTCTATTGGCTCATCCGGAAAAATTTTACCCATGTGTAATATTCATGCTTAGTTACCATGGAAACTATCATAACAATAAACTAAACAATCTATTTGTGCATGATTGTAGTCGTTTTAGTGGAGATTTGAAATAACCACTTTCATTGTTGAAACAATGTAATACATCCTTGGAATCACGTTTTAAAAAAACATTATATAAAATTTCAAACTCGCATATCTCCGTAACTATAGAAGATACAGAAGTGATTTTACCCTCAATGTAATCATGTCGAAGCTCTCTATTGGCTCATCCGGAAAAATTTTACCCATGTGTAATATTCATGCTTAGTTACCATGGAAACTATCATAACAATAAAGTAAACAATCTATTTGTGCATGATTGTAATCGTTGTAGTGGATATTTGAAATAACCACCTTCATTGTTGAAACAATGTAATACATCCTTGGAATCACGTTTTAAAAAACATTATATAAAATTTCAAATTCGCATATCTCCGTTACTATAGAAGATACAGAAGTGATTTTACACTCAATGGAATCAGGTCGAAGCTCTCTATTGGCTCATCCGGAAAAAATTTTCCCATGTGTAATATTCATGCTTAGTTACCATGGAAACTATCATAACAATAAAGTAAACAATCTATTTGTGCATGATTGTAGTTGTTGTAGTGGAGATTTGAAATAACCACTTTCATTGTTGAAACAATGTAATACATCCTTGGAATCACGTTTTACAAAAACATTATATAAAATTTCAAACTCGCATATCTCCGTTACTATAGAAGATACAGAAGTGATTTTACACTCAAAGGAATCAGGTCGAAGCTCTCTATTGGCTCATCCGGAAAAATTTTACCCATGTGTAATATTCATGCTTAGTTACCATGGAAACTATCATAACAATAAACTAAACAATCTATTTGTGCATGATTGTAGTCGTTTTAGTGGAGATTTGAAATAACCACTTTCATTGTTGAAACAATGTAATACATCCTTGGAATCACGTTTTAAAAAAACATTATATAAAATTTCAAACTCGCATATCTCCGTAACTATAGAAGATACAGAAGTGATTTTACCCTCAATGTAATCATGTCGAAGCTCTCTATTGGCTCATCCGGAAAAATTTTACCCATGTGTAATATTCATGCTTAGTTACCATGGAAACTATCATAACAATAAAGTAAACAATCTATTTGTGCATGATTGTAATCGTTGTAGTGGATATTTGAAATAACCACTTTCATTGTTGAAACAATGTAATACATCCTTGGAATCACGTTTTACAAAAACATTATATAAAATTTCAAACTCGCATATCTCCGTTAGTATAGAAGATGCAGATGTGATTTTACACTCAATGTAATCAGGTCGAAGCTCTCTATTGGCTCATCCGGAAAAAATTTTCCCATGATTAATATTCAAGCTTAGTTACCAAGGAAACTATCATAACAATAAAGTAAACAATCTATTTGTGCATGATTGTAGTCGTTGTCGTGGAGATTTGAAATAACCACTTTCATTGTTGAAACAATGTAATACATCCTTGGAATCACGTTTTACAAAAACATTATATAAAATTTCAAACTCGCATTTCTCCGTTACTATAGAAGATACAGAAGTGATTTTACACTCAAAGGAATCAGGTCGAAGCTCTCTATTGGCTCATCCGGAAAAATTTTACCCATGTGTAATATTCAGGCTTAGTTACCATGGAAACTCTCATAACAATAAAGTAAACAATCTATTTGTGCATGATTGTAGTCGTTTTCGTGGAGATTTGAAATAACCACTTTCATTGTTGAAACAATGTAATACATCCTTGGAATCACGTTTTAAAAAACATTATATAAAATTTCAAATTCGCATATCTCCGTTACTATAGAAGATACAGAAGTGATTTTACACTCAATGGAATCAGGTCGAAGCTCTCTATTGGCTCATCCGGAAAAATTTTACCCATGTGTAATATTCATGCTTAGTTACCATGGAAACTATCATAACAATAAATTAAACAATCTATTTGTGCATGATTGCAGTCGTTGTAGTGGATATTTGAAATAACCACCTTCATTGTTGAAACAATGTAATACATCCTTGGAATCACGTTTTAAAAAACATTATATAAAATTTCAAATTCGCATATCTCCGTTACTATAGAAGATACAGAAGTGATTTTACACTCAATGGAATCAGGTCGAAGCTCTCTATTGGCTCATCCGGAAAAAATTTTCCCATGTGTAATATTCATGCTTAGTTACCATGGAAACTATCATAACAATAAAGTAAACAATCTATTTGTGCATGATTGTAGTCGTTGTAGTGGAGATTTGAAATAACCACTTTCATTGTTGAAACAATGTAATACATCCTTAGAATCACGTTTTACAAAAACATTATATAAAATTTCAAACTCGCATATCTCCGTTACTATAGAAGATACAGAAGTGATTTTACACTCAAAGGAATCAGGTCGAAGCTCTCTATTGGCTCATCCGGAAAAAGTTTACCCATGTGTAATATTCATGCTTAGTTACCATGGAAACTATCATAACAATAAACTAAACAATCTATTTGTGCATGATTGTAGTCGTTGTCGTGGAGATTTGAAATAACCACTTTCATTGTTGAAACAATGTAATACATCCTTGGAATCACGTTTTAAAAAACATTATATAAAATTTCAAATTCGCATATCTCCGTTACTATAGAAGATACAGAAGTGATTTTACACTCAATGGAATCAGGTCGAAGCTCTCTATTGGCTCATCCGGAAAAAATTTTCCCATGTGTAATATTCATGCTTAGTTACCATGGAAACTATCATAACAATAAAGTAAACAATCTATTTGTGCATGATTGTAGTCGTTGTAGTGGAGATTTGAAAAAACCACTTTCATTGTTGAAACAATGTAATACATCCTTGGAATCACGTTTTACGAATACATTATATGAAATTTCAAACTCGCATATCTCCGTTAGTATAGAAGATGCAGATGTGATTTTACACTCAATGTAATCAGGTCGAAGCTCTCTATTGGCTCATCCGGAAAAAATTTTCCCATGATTAATATTCAAGCTTAGTTACCAAGGAAACTATCATAACAATAAAGTAAACAATGTATTTGTGCATGATTGTAGTCGTTGTCGTGGAGATTTGAAATAACCACTTTCATTGTTGAAACAATGTAATACATCCTTGGAATCACGTTTTAAAAAAACATTATATAAAATTTCAAACTCGCATATCTCCGTTAGTATAGAAGATACAGAAGTGATTTTACCCTCAATGTAATCATGTCGAAGCTCTCTATTGGCTCATCCGGAAAAATTTTACCCATGTGTAATATTCATGCTTAGTTACCATGGAAACTATCATAACAATAAAGTAAACAATCTATTTGTGCATGATTGTAATCGTTGTAGTGGATATTTGAAATAACCACTTTCATTCTTGAAACAATGTAATACATCCTTGGAATGACGTTTTACAAAAACATTATATAAAATTTCAAACTCGGATATCTCCGTTACTATAGAAGATGCAGATGTGATTTTACACTCAATGGAATCAGGTCGAAGCTCTCTATTGGCTCATCCGAAAAAAATTTTCCCATGTGTAATATTCATGCTTAGTTACCATGGAAACTATCATAACAATAAATTAAACAATCTATTTGTGCATGATTGTAATCGTTGTAGTGGATATTTGAAATAACCACTTTCATTCTTGAAACAATGTAATACATCCTTGGAATCACGTTTTAAAAAACATTATATAAAATTTCAAACTCGCATATCTCCGTAACTATAGAAGATACAGAAGTGATTTTACCCTCAATGTAATCATGTCGAAGCTCTCTATTGGCTCATCCGGAAAAATTTTACCCATGTGTAATATTCATGCTTAGTTACCATGGAAACTATCATAACAATAAAGTAAACAATCTATTTGTGCATGTTTGTAGTCGTTGTAGTGGAGATTTGAAATAACCACTTTCATTGTTGAAACAATGTAATACATCCTTGGAATCACGTTTTAAAAAAACATTATATAAAATTTCAAACTCGCATATCTCCGTAACTATAGAAGATACAGAAGTGATTTTACCCTCAATGTAATCATGTCGAAGCTCTCTATTGGCTCATCCGGAAAAATTTTACCCATGTGTAATATTCATGCTTAGTTACCATGGAAACTATCATAACAATAAAGTAAACAATCTATTTGTGCATGATTGTAATCGTTGTAGTGGATATTTGAAATAACCACTTTCATTGTTGAAACAATGTAATACATCCTTGGAATCACGTTTTACAAAAACATTATATAAAATTTCAAACTCGCATATCTCCGTTAGTATAGAAGATGCAGATGTGATTTTACACTCAATGTAATCAGGTCGAAGCTCTCTATTGGCTCATCCGGAAAAAATTTTCCCATGATTAATATTCAAGCTTAGTTACCAAGGAAACTATCATAACAATAAAGTAAACAATCTATTTGTGCATGATTGTAGTCGTTGTCGTGGAGATTTGAAATAACCACTTTCATTGTTGAAACAATGTAATACATCCTTGGAATCACGTTTTACAAAAACATTATATAAAATTTCAAACTCGCATTTCTCCGTTACTATAGAAGATACAGAAGTGATTTTACACTCAAAGGAATCAGGTCGAAGCTCTCTATTGGCTCATCCGGAAAAATTTTACCCATGTGTAATATTCAGGCTTAGTTACCATGGAAACTCTCATAACAATAAAGTAAACAATCTATTTGTGCATGATTGTAGTCGTTTTCGTGGAGATTTGAAATAACCACTTTCATTGTTGAAACAATGTAATACATCCTTGGAATCACGTTTTAAAGAACATTATATAAAATTTCAAATTCGCATATCTCCGTTACTATAGAAGATACAGAAGTGATTTTACACTCAATGGAATCAGGTCGAAGCTCTCTATTGGCTCATCCGGAAAAAAATTTCCCATGTGTAATATTCATGCTTAGTTACCATGGAAACTATCATAACAATAAAGTAAACAATCTATTTGTGCATGATTGTAGTCGTTGTAGTGGAGATTTGAAAAAACCTCTTTCATTGTTGAAACAATGTAATACATCCTTGGAATCACGTTTTACGAAAACATTATATGAAATTTCAAACTCGCATATCTCCGTTAGTATAGAAGATACAGAAGTGATTTTACACTCAATGTAATCATGTCGAAGCTCTCTATTGGCTCATCCGGAAAAATTTTACCCATGTGTAATATTCATGCTTAGTTACCATGGAAACTATCATAACAATAAATTAAACAATCTATTTGTGCATGATTGTAGTCGTTGTAGTGGAGATTTGAAATAACCACTTTCATTGTTGAAACAATGTAATACATCCTTGGAATCACGTTTTAAAGAACATTATATGAAATTTCAAACTCGCATATCTCCGTTAGTATAGAAGATGCAGATGTGATTTTACACTCAATGTAATCAGGTCGAAGCTCTCTATTGGCTCATCCGGAAAAAATTTTCCCATGATTAATATTCAAGCTTAGTTACCAAGGAAACTATCATAACAATAAAGTAAACAATGTATTTGTGCATGATTGTAGTCGTTGTCGTGGAGATTTGAAATAACCACTTTCATTGTTGAAACAATGTAATACATCCTTGGAATCACGTTTTAAAAAAACATTATATAAAATTTCAAACTCGCATATCTCCGTTAGTATAGAAGATACAGAAGTGGTTTTACCCTCAATGTAATCATGTCGAAGCTCTCTATTGGCTCATCCGGAAAAATTTTACCCATGTGTAATATTCATGCTTAGTTACCATGGAAACTATCATAACAATAAAGTAAACAATCTATTTGTGCATGATTGTAATCGTTGTAGTGGATATTTGAAATAACCACTTTCATTCTTGAAACAATGTAATACATCCTTGGAAT
This sequence comes from Lepisma saccharinum, assembly GCF_977018435.1. Classification (NCBI taxonomy): domain Eukaryota; kingdom Metazoa; phylum Arthropoda; class Insecta; order Zygentoma; family Lepismatidae; genus Lepisma; species Lepisma saccharinum. The sequence continues at coordinate 70,088 of NW_028143528.1, forward strand.
GACGTTTTACAAAAACATTATATAAAATTTCAAACTCGGATATCTCCGTTACTATAGAAGATGCAGATGTGATTTTACACTCAATGGAATCAGGTCGAAGCTCTCTATTGGCTCATCCGAAAAAAATTTTCCCATGTGTAATATTCATGCTTAGTTACCATGGAAACTATCATAACAATAAATTAAACAATCTATTTGTGCATGATTGCAGTCGTTGTAGTGGATATTTGAAATAACCACCTTCATTGTTGAAACAATGTAATACATCCTTGGAATCACGTTTTAAAAAACATTATATAAAATTTCAAATTCGCATATCTCCGTTACTATAGAAGATACAGAAGTGATTTTACACTCAATGGAATCAGGTCGAAGCTCTCTATTGGCTCATCCGGAAAAAATTTTCCCATGTGTAATATTCATGCTTAGTTACCATGGAAACTATCATAACAATAAAGTAAACAATCTATTTGTGCATGATTGTAGTTGTTGTAGTGGAGATTTGAAATAACCACTTTCATTGTTGAAACAATGTAATACATCCTTGGAATCACGTTTTACAAAAACATTATATAAAATTTCAAACTCGCATATCTCCGTTACTATAGAAGATACAGAAGTGATTTTACACTCAAAGGAATCAGGTCGAAGCTCTCTATTGGCTCATCCGGAAAAATTTTACCCATGTGTAATATTCATGCTTAGTTACCATGGAAACTATCATAACAATAAACTAAACAATCTATTTGTGCATGATTGTAGTCGTTGTCGTGGAGATTTGAAATAACCACTTTCATTGTTGAAACAATGTAATACATCCTTGGAATCACGTTTTAAAAAACATTATATAAAATTTCAAACTCGCATATCTCCGTAACTATAGAAGATACAGAAGTGATTTTACCCTCAATGTAATCATGTCGAAGCTCTCTATTGGCTCATCCGGAAAAATTTTACCCATGTGTAATATTCATGCTTAGTTACCATGGAAACTATCATAACAATAAAGTAAACAATCTATTTGTGCATGATTGTAGTCGTTGTAGTGGAGATTTGAAATAACCACTTTCATTGTTGAAACAATGTAATACATCCTTGGAATCACGTTTTAAAAAAACATTATATAAAATTTCAAACTCGCATATCTCCGTAACTATAGAAGATACAGAAGTGATTTTACCCTCAATGTAATCATGTCGAAGCTCTCTATTGGCTCATCCGGAAAAATTTTACCCATGTGTAATATTCATGCTTAGTTACCATGGAAACTATCATAACAATAAAGTAAACAATCTATTTGTGCATGATTGTAATCGTTGTAGTGGATATTTGAAATAACCACTTTCATTGTTGAAACAATGTAATACATCCTTGGAATCACGTTTTACAAAAACATTATATAAAATTTCAAACTCGCATATCTCCGTTAGTATAGAAGATGCAGATGTGATTTTACACTCAATGTAATCAGGTCGAAGCTCTCTATTGGCTCATCCGGAAAAAATTTTCCCATGATTAATATTCAAGCTTAGTTACCAAGGAAACTATCATAACAATAAAGTAAACAATCTATTTGTGCATGATTGTAGTCGTTGTCGTGGAGATTTGAAATAACCACTTTCATTGTTGAAACAATGTAATACATCCTTGGAATCACGTTTTACAAAAACATTATATAAAATTTCAAACTCGCATTTCTCCGTTACTATAGAAGATACAGAAGTGATTTTACACTCAAAGGAATCAGGTCGAAGCTCTCTATTGGCTCATCCGGAAAAATTTTACCCATGTGTAATATTCAGGCTTAGTTACCATGGAAACTCTCATAACAATAAAGTAAACAATCTATTTGTGCATGATTGTAGTCGTTTTCGTGGAGATTTGAAATAACCACTTTCATTGTTGAAACAATGTAATACATCCTTGGAATCACGTTTTAAAGAACATTATATAAAATTTCAAATTCGCATATCTCCGTTACTATAGAAGATACAGAAGTGATTTTACACTCAATGGAATCAGGTCGAAGCTCTCTATTGGCTCATCCGGAAAAAAATTTCCCATGTGTAATATTCATGCTTAGTTACCATGGAAACTATCATAACAATAAAGTAAACAATCTATTTGTGCATGATTGTAGTCGTTGTAGTGGAGATTTGAAAAAACCTCTTTCATTGTTGAAACAATGTAATACATCCTTGGAATCACGTTTTACGAAAACATTATATGAAATTTCAAACTCGCATATCTCCGTTAGTATAGAAGATACAGAAGTGATTTTACACTCAATGTAATCATGTCGAAGCTCTCTATTGGCTCATCCGGAAAAATTTTACCCATGTGTAATATTCATGCTTAGTTACCATGGAAACTATCATAACAATAAATTAAACAATCTATTTGTGCATGATTGCAGTCGTTGTAGTGGATATTTGAAATAACCACTTTCATTGTTGAAACAATGTAATACATCCTTGGAATCACGTTTTAAAAAACATTATATAAAATTTCAAATTCGCATATCTCCGTTACTATAGAAGATACAGAAGTGATTTTACACTCAATGTAATCATGTCGAAGCTCTCTATTGGCTCATCCGGAAAAATTTTACCCATGTGTAATATTCATGCTTAGTTACCATGGAAACTATCATAACAATAAATTAAACAATCTATTTGTGCATGATTGCAGTCGTTGTAGTGGATATTTGAAATAACCACCTTCATTGTTGAAACAATGTAATACATCCTTGGAATCACGTTTTAAAAAACATTATATAAAATTTCAAATTCGCATATCTCCGTTACTATAGAAGATACAGAAGTGATTTTACACTCAATGGAATCAGGTCGAAGCTCTCTATTGGCTCATCCGGAAAAAATTTTCCCATGTGTAATATTCATGCTTAGTTACCATGGAAACTATCATAACAATAAAGTAAACAATCTATTTGTGCATGATTGTAGTCGTTGTAGTGGAGATTTGAAATAACCACTTTCATTGTTGAAACAATGTAATACATCCTTGGAATCACGTTTTACAAAAACATTATATAAAATTTCAAACTCGCATATCTCCGTTACTATAGAAGATACAGAAGTGATTTTACACTCAAAGGAATCAGGTCGAAGCTCTCTATTGGCTCATCCGGAAAATTTTACCCATGTGTAATATTCATGCTTAGTTACCATGGAAACTATCATAACAATAAACTAAACAATCTATTTGTGCATGATTGTAGTCGTTGTCGTGGAGATTTGAAATAACCACTTCCATTGTTGAAACAATGTAATACATCCTTGGAATCACGTTTTAAAAAACATTATATAAAATTTCAAATTCGCATATCTCCGTTACTATAGAAGATACAGAAGTGATTTTACACTCAATGGAATCAGGTCGAAGCTCTCTATTGGCTCATCCGGAAAAAATTTTCCCATGTGTAATATTCATGCTTAGTTACCATGGAAACTATCATAACAATAAAGTAAACAATCTATTTGTGCATGATTGTAGTCGTTGTAGTGGAGATTTGAAAAAACCACTTTCATTGTTGAAACAATGTAATACATCCTTGGAATCACGTTTTACGAATACATTATATGAAATTTCAAACTCGCATATCTCCGTTAGTATAGAAGATGCAGATGTGATTTTACACTCAATGTAATCAGGTCGAAGCTCTCTATTGGCTCATCCGGAAAAAATTTTCCCATGATTAATATTCAAGCTTAGTTACCAAGGAAACTATCATAACAATAAAGTAAACAATGTATTTGTGCATGATTGTAGTCGTTGTCGTGGAGATTTGAAATAACCACTTTCATTGTTGAAACAATGTAATACATCCTTGGAATCACGTTTTAAAAAAACATTATATAAAATTTCAAACTCGCATATCTCCGTTAGTATAGAAGATACAGAAGTGATTTTACCCTCAATGTAATCATGTCGAAGCTCTCTATTGGCTCATCCGGAAAAATTTTACCCATGTGTAATATTCATGCTTAGTTACCATGGAAACTATCATAACAATAAAGTAAACAATCTATTTGTGCATGATTGTAATCGTTGTAGTGGATATTTGAAATAACCACCTTCATTGTTGAAACAATGTAATACATCCTTGGAATGACGTTTTACAAAAACATTATATAAAATTTCAAACTCGGATATCTCCGTTACTATAGAAGATGCAGATGTGATTTTACACTCAATGGAATCAGGTCGAAGCTCTCTATTAGCTCATCCGAAAAAAATTTTCCCATGTGTAATATTCATGCTTAGTTACCATGGAAACTATCATAACAATAAAGTAAACAATCTATTTGTGCATGATTGTAGTCGTTGTCGTGGAGATTTGAAATAACCACTTTCATTGCTGAAACAATGTAATACATCCTTGGAATCACGTTTTAAAAAAACATTATATAAAATTTCAAACTCGCATATCTCCGTAACTATAGAAGATACAGAAGTGATTTTACCCTCAATGTAATCATGTCGAAGCTCTCTATTGGCTCATCCGGAAAAATTTTACCCATGTGTAATATTCATGCTTAGTTACCATGGAAACTATCATAACAATAAAGTAAACAATCTATTTGTGCATGATTGTAGTCGTTTTCGTGGAGATTTGAAATAACCACTTTCATTGTTGAAACAATGTAATACATCCTTGGAATCACGTTTTAAAAAACATTATATAAAATTTCAAGTTCGCATATCTCCGTTACTATAGAAGATACAGAAGTGATTTTACACTCAATGGAATCAGGTCGAAGCTCTCTATTGGCTCATCCGGAAAAAATTTTCCCATGTGTAATATTCATGCTTAGTTACCATGGAAACTATCATAACAATAAAGTAAACAATCTATTTGTGCATGATTGTAGTCGTTGTAGTGGAGATTTGAAAAAACCACTTTCATTGTTGAAACAATGTAATACATCCTTGGAATCACGTTTTACGAATACAATATATGAAATTTCAAACTCGCATATCTCCGTTAGTATAGAAGATACAGAAGTGATTTTACACTCAATGTAATCATGTCGAAGCTCTCTATTGGCTCATCCGGAAAAATTTTACCCATGTGTAATATTCATGCTTAGTTACCATGGAAACTATCATAACAATAAATTAAACAATCTATTTGTGCATGATTGCAGTCGTTGTAGTGGATATTTGAAATAACCACCTTCATTGTTGAAACAATGTAATACATCCTTGGAATCACGTTTTAAAAAACATTATATAAAATTTCAAATTCGCATATCTCCGTTACTATAGAAGATACAGAAGTGATTTTACACTCAATGGAATCAGGTCGAAGCTCTCTATTGGCTCATCCGGAAAAAAATTTCCCATGTGTAATATTCATGCTTAGTTACCATGGAAACTATCATAACAATAAACTAAACAATCTATTTGTGCATGATTGTAGTCGTTGTCGTGGAGATTTGAAATAACCACTTTCATTGCTGAAACAATGTAATACATCCTTGGAATCACGTTTTAAAAAAACATTATATAAAATTTCAAACTCGCATATCTCCGTTACTATAGAAGATACAGAAGTGATTTTACACTCAAAGGAATCAGGTCGAAGCTCTCTATTGGCTCATCCGGAAAAATTTTACCCATGTGTAATATTCATGCTTAGTTACCATGGAAACTATCATAACAATAAACTAAACAATCTATTTGTGCATTATTGTAGTCGTTGTCGTGGAGATTTGAAATAACCACTTTCATTGTTGAAACAATGTAATACATCCTTGGAATCACGTTTTAAAAAACATTATATAAAATTTCAAATTCGCATATCTCCGTTACTATAGAAGATACAGAAGTGATTTTACACTCAATGGAATCAGGTCGAAGCTCTCTATTGGCTCATCCGGAAAAAAT